>NC_026007.2:24003310-24176785 GCF_000442705.2 Elaeis guineensis | reverse complement strand
TCCCATCCATATCTCATATGGAGTCTTAATTACAGACTTACCTCGAATCCTATTTAACAGATAACAGGCCGATTCGAGTGCATATCCCTAGAAGGATATCAACAAGCTAGCAAAAACCCATCATGGATCGGACCATGTCTAACAAAGTTCGATTCCTCCTTTCAAACACACCATTATGCTGTGGTGTTCCTGGAGGAGTCCATTGGGAGAGAATCCCATTCTCTCCTAGATATGTGAGAAACTCACTAAAAAGGTACTCTCCTCCTCGATCAGATCGAAGAATTTTAATACTCTTCCCAGTTTATTTTTCTACTTCACTTCAGAATCGTTTGAACATTTCAAATGAATCCAACTTCTGTTTCATTAGATAGACATATCCATATCGGGATAGGTCATCCGTGAAAGTTATGAAGTAGAAATATCCACCTCTAGCACTGGTGCTCATGGGCCCACATACATCAGTATGTACTAGGCCCAAGAGCTTAGTAGCTCTCTCACCTTTTCCAGTAAAAGGTGACTTGGTCATTTTATCAAGAAGACAGGACTCACAGGTTGGAAGTGATTCACAATCACTGACTTCGAGGATTCCCTCTTGAGTCAACCTGTTTATTCTGTTCTTGTTTATATGACCGAGCCTCCAATGCCATAAGTAGATATCTGACACACTATCTAATCTAGGGTGCTTGCCAGTAGAATAGACTCTTATCAGGCTTGATCTTTTTGGTCTGACTCTGCACAGATGTCCCAGCCTGAACTTGCACCTTCTTGACTTTCTTCTTCTTGTTCTTCTTTCCTTTCTCAAAGGGTCGAGAACCAGAAGATGAACCTCCCACTGAGTTCACTGAGTTCACCGACTCCTTGAGGAGTTGGTGATCCTTCTCAAAGTTCTGAAGCAACCCCATTAACCCATGGTAGTTTACTTCAGGCTTTGTCATTCTATAATGAGTGAGGAATGGGAGAAAAGACTTGGGCAGCGAGTTCAGTATTGCATCTTTCCCAAGCTGCTCATGCAAGGGAAAGCCGAGCTTGCTCAATCGTTCCATCAGCTCGATCATGTACAATACATGATCAGTGACAGAGACTCCATCCCGTATTTTGGCGTTGAAGATGGCACAACTAGTCTTGTGCCTCTCTACGTCATCGGGTGTGCCAAAGGTATCCTCCAACACTTGAAGCATGTCCTTTGGCTGAGCCGTCTCGAATCTACGACTGAACTCGTCGCTCATGATAGCAGCCAGCATGATACAGCGCACCGTGGTCCGGTCACTGAGCCACTTCTGGTAAGTGTCTCTGACTGTTCCACGTGCATTGACAGCTGGCTCCTCAGGTGCAGGATCCATTATCACATATAGGATCCGTTCATGCTCCAGGACTATCTTCAACTTTCGATACCAGCTACCGATGTTGGGTCCCACCAACTTATCATTGTCCAACAATGATCGGAGCGATAGGGAAGTGGCCATATTTGCACAAAGGAGAACCATAACCTAATTAGTAATTGATTCATTAAACCTAAAGATTTGGACTTTAATCAAAAGGTTTCTCCCACTATTTTATTCGAATTGGTAGCCTCTACCTCCAATTCGAGGAATTACCCTAATTTCTTAGCGGGTACTAGAATCCACTTAGACTGCACACAAGCCCAACTTTGGTTGGCCAACCCATGTACATCTAAGGGTAGGTTCATAACCAATTGTTTCTCTAAACAATTTCTAGTAATTTTAATTTTGCCCCAGAAACCTAATCAGTAGGCTTTGGCCTCCACTGTAAGGATCCAGTTAGGTCCAACCATTAACATGATCATACTTGGTGTATCTAACCAACGAATGATTAAGCCCAACTTTGGTTGGCTCACCTAACCACCATTAGAGAGATACTTCCAAGTCGTCATATGATGAGTGATAATTCCATTAGTCAACAAGCACCAGGCCTTTGGGTCTGCAATGATTATTGAGTTCATGGACTCATTATCAAACACCTTAATGGGAGGCTATGACTCAGTTATCTCCATAACTTTGTCATTTTAAGGACCTAATAATTTTAGAAGATTTAAATAATATAGAGGATGAGGTCAGATGAACCAGCTTATCATGATCCTCCCACTGGCTTCACCAAGTCAGCTTAAGGGAGACCATTAAAAGGGCTGGTCTAGGAGCACCTAAATCAGTCATACTGATTTACCTAGCTGACATGGGTCAGCTCGAATAGTCAAGTGATCCGATCAAAACATAATTTCACCAAGAGGCCAGGTAAGTTCGATTAGTGGGAGGGTCTGCCAAAACTTGCCTTAGACACCATCATGAATGGCCAGGTAAGCGGGCTCCCAATTAAAAACCACCGGTCTGGTTTACCTTAGACACCAACTAGTTTAATTAGTTTCAATTAGATCAACCTAACAGTTCGTGCTAGACCGCTTAGCCAAGAATCAAGTCCATTTGGTTCTCGTTAAAGACATGGACTTGACCAACTACAACTATTGTAATTGATCTAGAGAATCCTTGACCTAATCTAAGACAATAATTGATTAGATTTAGTCAATTCTCTAATTAAGTCCATCTTTAATCTAACCATAGGTCTAACCCAATTAATGGACCTAATTTTCACTAACCCATTAACCCAATGTGTTATGATTTGTGTCTTAGGTTCTTCAATTCACAATCCTAGAACCTAATCAAACAACTTCTTAATTCTTAATTAAGTTTTGGGCTGAGGGTTGGGTTCGGCTTTTCAAAAAATAATTTTCATATTTGTAAAATAATTTTACAATATGATTCTACCAATCATATTGCATGTTTGATTCATAATCAAGATGCAAGTGAAATAAACATGAAACTACTTTAGATCTAATCTAAACAGGTTCATGTAATTGAAACAATTTCAACTTTAAATAATTTCTTTGCATAAAAATTATTAACAAAGAGATTTTATTTCAGATTTAAACATCTTTTAAATCTAATAAATCATAAATTTAATCTAGATCATATCTAACAAATTTATGATTAAAGATAGATCTACACAAACTAGGACAACCTTTGCACTGTAAGGGGTAAACCTTACAGCAGGACAACCTTGCAGTTTGTGATTGATCTAAAATTTTAATTTCAGATTTAATAATCAGATTATAAATTAGATCTAATCTAAAAAATAATCTAAGCATGTATAAATAATCATGTAATAAAGAACCTAAGCTCTGATACCAATTGAAGGAACCAGATCTAGGGTTTCAGGGTAAGATCTTGAAAAAGAGGGTTAGATCTTGAAACTTTTTCAAGATCATACAGCGGAAGACTAAAATAAATCAAAATTTATTTTCTAAGATCAAAAAATTCCTAGATCTAAGATCCTATTACATGATTATTACATGGTATTAAATCAAAAATTAAAATATATCAATATAGCATGAACTACATATTGATCATATCAACATGTTTCTATACTAGCTACATCTAATGTATGTATTAAATAATAGATCAGATCTATTACCTTGCAAGTTAGATGCTCTAACCTCGCTGATCCGGGCTTAAGGATGATGTTGCAAGCCGCACATACGTCCGGCCTCTAGGAGTCATCCACACGAGCCCACGAATCTCGATCAGAAGTCCTGCTTCAGGAAATCAGCACAGTATGCTAGTACTGCGCTGATCCTTCTTTGATGGTTGATCAGGTGCCTCCTTCTTCTTGATTTGGACTCTTCCAAAGATGAAAAGTAGAAGGAGGAGTTTTAGATCTGAGACACTCTCAGAAAACTCAAGATGGAGGGAGGAAAGATATGAAAATAAAAACCCAAGAAGAAGACCCTCTTCTTCTTCACATTTTTT
This sequence comes from Elaeis guineensis, assembly GCF_000442705.2. Lineage (NCBI taxonomy): Eukaryota > Viridiplantae > Streptophyta > Magnoliopsida > Arecales > Arecaceae > Elaeis > Elaeis guineensis. The sequence goes on along the minus strand of NC_026007.2, from coordinate 24,172,967 downwards.
TTTCTCTAGACATCCAAACTTGCATCTTTTATATCTCCACGACCCAAAGGTATTTCTCTCTAATTTTTGGATGGCAGAAAGGCCTCTCAAATATCTATCTTTTCTACAAATTTCACAAAGAAACTTATCTTATATAGAGAGATATGATAGAGTCCTTGTCTAGGTCAAACACCTAGTCAAGGCTTATCCAAACATGGCAAGTTAAGGGACGCCCAACTCTTGAGCACCTCCTCCATATTTTCGTGCATGGATCACCAGAAAAGGGTGTACAATGTAAACCCTAAAAGCCATGAAAATTCCAAAAAAAATTTGGATAAATTCGGTGCAAAATTGAAAGAGTTTTGGATTTCTAAAACTCTATCTCATAGAATTCGAAATCCAAACTTATTCCTTTTAGATTTGATCCAAATCACCTTCCATGTAAGAAAGAAGAGAGGAGACCTTTTGTGAATGTGGGAGAGATCTGGGAGAGGGCTTTTGTCGCACAAAATAAGTGGAGATTGGCGTTGAATAAGAGAGAGGGCGTGGAGAAGGTTTATGTGGCGCAAGGTGGAATCCTAGTCCTACTAGGATTCTGTCTCATAACTTGTTTTAATTTGGTTTCCCAAACCAAATCAAATCAAAATTAGATCAACCCAATTAAAATAGGTCTTAACCTAATTAAGAACCTAATTTAATCAGATTAAATTAGATTTAAATCTGATTTAATTTTTTAATCAAATTAGAAATTAGATTGACCCAAGTCCTAGTTGAACTAGGACTAGTCTTTCCTTGCACTTGGCTTATCCAATAAACCAATTGGACTTGATCCAATCAAGTCCAAACCAAATCTAATTAAATCATATTTAATTAGACTTAATCTCAGCCCATTGTCTTAATCAAATTAAGCCAATTAGCAATCAAATTGCTAATCGATCCTCCTGCAACACTTGCACTGGGTTAAATGTCAATCGTATTGATTATTTAACCCTATAATGATCTTTAATCGTTGATCAACCATCCGATCGGATCATGAACTCTAATGTGTGTGACCTCATAGGTCCGAACCTAAGTCGGTAGCATAGAAATAAATTTCTATACCAATCGAAGTGACCATCTAGCAATGGTACCCGACGTCCGGATAGGTCAAATGTGTAGAACAACATCCTTAGAACCCATGCGGATATAGTTTTCATATAATTCATCCCCTTGACCAAAATGATCATAGGACACCCCAAAGCTCAACTGTCAACTCTGATCAGGTTGTCCACATTGTATTTCAAAATATCAAATCCATCTGATGGATTACCCTGGCCAAGGTTTTGCTAAATTGAAATACAGCGACTCATTCTTCTCCAACTCTTGGAGTGGTCAATCCCATCTCGATCACACTCTGACTTCGCAAGTACTTGACTGTGCCCAGAAGCCTACCGTCCCTGAATTAGAAATTCAGTTAGTCTAGTACCAAAGCACAGTGAGTTGCTTGCAAGTCAATGAGGCGATCTCAAGTCTAAGGGACATTTATACCTATATCCCATCAGAGACATTCTCGACAGCAGAATGCTCTGGAGTTGGTCACGTTCAATGACGATGTACCCTTACATCTCACCTGTATGCCATACCAGTGTCTCCACACTCCTTGGTTAAGAGGACAACCAACCCATATGGCCTACAGCGACCTATGCTTGATAGAAGCTGTCGTCCTTATTAACAGCCTATCATTTGGTCGTGAACAGTTTTAAGGACTAATCGATAAATCCTCTCTTTATCGAACTTAAATAGTCCTAAGGACTTCATCATAACAACAGAGTTCATTAGAAGATGAAAGCTTATGATGAAAATACCAAATATATTTTATTTATTAACAAATCAATTACAATACTTGGTTGCTCAACCGTCAACAGCTTGACGATTGGCTTTTTGGGACACATTTCCCAACACTTCTTCAGGTCGTCGACCCTTTAAGAAAGGGAAGAAGAACAAGAAGAAGAAGAATAAGAAGGTGCAGCCATATGCTGGGACATCAGCACAGGATTAGACCAAGAAGCGCAAGCCTGATCAGAGCCAAGCGGAGTGCTTCTTTTGCAAGAAGTAGGGGCACTAGAAGAGGAACTATCCTCTATACATTGCCTCCCTGGACCCGAACAGGCCGAAGAAGAAGCAAGGTAGTTATATGATAACACCTTGCAACTTTTTCATTTGTGATACTACTGCCTGGGTATTGGATACCGAAAGCCCTTATCATATCTGTAATTCGATGCAGGGTCTGCAGGTCAGCAGGAGAATTGATGAAGGCGAGAGGTTCCTGAATGTTGGAGATGGAAGCAAAGTTTCAGTTATAGCTTTAGGAATTATGAACCTTGTAATCAATTCTTGTAATGTAATTTTGAGTGAATGTCACTATTGTCCAAGCTTTTTATTAAATATTATTTCTGTAGGCCTTTTGGCCATGTACGGTTATGAATTTTTAATAAAAAAAATATTTACAATATCATTTTGAATGGTGTTATAATGTTTGTTGGACTACTAAATAATAAAATTTACTTACTATCACAGTCTGTTAATGTGGTTCAAACCTCTGGTAAACATCCTAGAATAGATAATGTGTCAGAAGTCTACCTTTGGCACTGTAGGCTAGGTCATATCAATAAGAACCAGATAAACAGGTTGGCTCAAGAAGGAATTCTTAAAGTTGGTGATAGTAAATCACTTCCAACCTGTGAGTCCTGTCTTCTAGGGAAGATGACCAAGTCACCTTTTACTGAAAAAGGTGAGCGAGCCAGTGAACTCTTGGGTCTGGTACATTCTGATGTATGTGGACCCATGAGCTCAAGTGCAAGAGGTGGATATTTTTACTTCATAACCTTCACAGACGACCTATCGAGGTATGGGTATGTTTACTTAATAAAGCATAAGTCAGAGTCGTTTGAAATGTTCAAACTATTCTGAAATGAGATAGAAAAACAAACTGAGAAGTGTATTAAAACTCTTCGATCTGATCGAAGAAGTGAATACCTTTTCAATGAGTTTCTGACATATCTTGGAGAGAATGGTATTCTCTCTCAGTGGACTCCTCCTGGAATACCACAGTATAATGGTGTGTTTGAAAGGAGGATCGGACCTTGTTGGACATGGTTCGATCCATGATGGGGTTTGCTGGTCTGTCGATCTTCCTCTGGGGATATGCGCTCGAATCGGCTTGTTATCTTCTAAATAAGATTTTGAATAAGTCTGTAACCAAAATGTCATATGAGATATGGATAGGACGTAAGCCAGTACTCTCGCACCTTAGGGTTTGGGGGTGTCTGGCTTATGTTAAACGTTTAATTACGGACAAGCTTGGACCTAGGTCTGACAAGTGTTATTTCATAGGGTACCCAAAAGAGACCAAAGGGTATTATTTCTACCTAGCTGATGAGCAAAAGGTGTTTGTCAGTCTTAAGGTAATCTTTTTGGAAAAGGAGTTCCTTGATGAAGGGACTGTTGCCTCTAAGGTCGAACTTGAGGAAGTTTGATAGGTGAAAAAACTGACATAAGTAGCTGAACCTGAACTGCATTTGGTTAGATCAAATTCAGAGCCCATTGTTCCTGCATCCTAAAGGCGATCTGGCAGAGTACCACGTCAACCGGACAAATACTATGGTTTCTTGGTCCAGGACGGCGATCCTGTCGAACTTGATGAAAATGATGAGGATCCGATCACCTACATGGATGCAATGCAGAGACCTGACTCTGAGAAATGGCTAGAGGCCATAAAATCCAAAATGGAGTCCATGAAGGTCAACGATGTGTGGACATTGGTTGATCCACTCAAAGGAGTAAAACCCATAGGGTGTAACTGGGTCTTCAAGAGAAAGAGGGGCGCAGATGGAAAGGTGAAAACCTATAAAGCTCGTATGGTTGCCAAGGGATATTGTCAACATTATGGTATAGACTATGATGAGATATTTTCTCCTGTGGCAATGCTCAAATCCATTCGGATTATGCTTATGATAGCTACCTATCTGGACTATAAAATCTGGCAGATGGATGTGAAAACAGCTTTCCTAAATGGAGAGCTAGACGAAGAGGTGTATATGATACAACCTGAATGGTTCACATCCACAGATGAGTCTAAGGTGTGCAGGCTACAGAGGTCCATTTATGGACTTAAGCAGGCATCCCAAAGTTAGAACATACATTTTGATAGGACAATCAAGACATATGGCTTCGTTAAGAACGGAGAAGAGCCCTGCATTTATAAGTGGGCTAATGATCCAGAGTAATATTTCTTGTATTGTATGTGGATGACATTCTCTTAATCGAGAATGATTTCCCTACATTATAGGGAATAAAGATTTGGCTGTCGTCACAGTTCTCCATGAAGGATCTGGGAGAAGCTTCCTACATCCTAGGGATGAGGATCTATAGGGATAGATCTAAAAGGTTGCTTGGCTTATCCCAGTCCACGTACATTGATACTATGCTGAAGAGGTTCAGCATGGAGAATTCCAAGAAAGGCTATCTACCGATAGGTCATGGAATTTCTCTCTCGAAGAGGGATTGTCCGACAACACCTCAAGAGAGAGAGCGTATGGGTAGAATTTCATATGCTTCGACAGTGGGATCTATCATGTACGCCATGACATGTACACGATCAGATGTGGCATACTCACTAGGGGTAGTGAGTAGATACCAATCTGATCCAGGGGAGAATCACTAGAAGGTTGTTAAAACCATCCTGAAGTATTTAAGAAATACTAAGGACCAGTGGCTTGTTTATGGTGAATCAGACTTGAGACTTATAGGGTTTATAGACTCTAGTTTCCAGTCTGATCACGATGACAGCAAGAGTGTGTCGGAATTTATTTTTACCCTTAATGGTGGGGCTGTCTGCTGGAAGAGTTCCAAGCAACACACTGTGGTTAATTCAGTTTGCGAGGCAGAGTATGTCGCTGCATCAGATGCTGCCAAAGAAGCGGTGTGACTGAAGAAATTCATCACCGAGCTTGGAGTAGCACTCTCCCTTGTTGGTCCAGTTCTGCTCTACTGTGACAGCTCTGGAGCCATTGCTCAGGCGAAAGAATCGAAGGCACACCAGCGGACGAAGCATATTCTGCATCGCTACCATCTCATCCGAGAAATCATGGATCGAGGTGACGTCGACCTTCAGAAGATCGACGAGAAGGAGAACCTGACCGACCCATTCACTAAAGCCATTGTGGTGAAGGAGTTCGACGACTTCAAGTCGAAGATGGGTATTAGATACTACACCGATTGGCTTAGGCCAAGTGGGAGATTGTTGGAAATAGTGTCCCAAAGTCAATCGTCAGCTTGGTGACGGTTGTGCTCATTTTTGTATTAGTATATAAATTATAAATAAATAAAAGTTATTTTGGCACTTTCATCACAAATTGTTTCATCTTCTAATGAACTTCTGTATTGTGGTGAAGTCCTTAGGACTATTTGGACTCGACAAAGGAGGATTTGTCATTTAGACCTTAAACCTGTTCGCGACCAAATGATACGTTGTTAACCAAGGACAACAACGTTATCAAGCATAGGTCATTGTGTGCCATATGTGTTGGTTGTCCTCTTAACCAAGGAGTGTGGAGATACTGGTATGGCATACAGGTGAGATGTAAGGGTACATCTGCACTGAACGTGACCGACTTCGGAGCTTTTTCTGCTGTTAAGATTTGCTTCGATGGGATAAAGATATAAATATTCCTTCGATCTGAGATCGCCACGGTGACTTGCAAGCAACTCACTGCACTTAGGCACTGAACTACCTGAATTTCTAATTCAGTGATGGAAGGATGCTGGGTGTAGTCAAGTACTTGACTTGTCGGTGCATATGTCAAGATGGGATTGACCACTCTAGTTCAGGAGCTGTGTATAGTCATATTTTAATTTAGCAAAATCTTGGCCAAGGTAGTCCTAGTGAGGAGTTACAGGACTGTTTGAATTGAGCACGATTCGGATGATCTAATCAGGGTTGACAGTTTAACCCTGAGTCGTCCAATACACAGGGGTCAAAAGGGATGAATTATACAGTAACCATATTCACGTAGGTTCTGAGTATTGCGATTGTGACTATTCGACCTATCCGAACATCGGGTACCATTGCTAGATGGTCACTTCGATTAGTACAGGAATTAGTTCTTGTGCTACCGGCTTAGGTTCGAACCTGCAGGGTCACACACATTAGAGGTTTCTATCTGATCTGATGGCTGATGAAGAGTCCTAATGCTCATGGACTATCAGTCCTATGTGTCTGAGACTCGATGATCAAGAATCAGGATTCTCTGATCACGAATACCGCACATTTTGGGTATCGGGGTCAAGAGTCCTATTGGTTTGGGATTCTTCGATCAAGGTTTCATATCGATGGACTTTGAAACCTGATTGCCCATCAGATTTGGACTCAGTATTTATGAGAGATTTAGTTAGTGATTTGATCACTAATTAACTCAATTTGATTGAGTAATTATTTTTGGATCAAGTCCAATTGAATTAGATTCAGTTGGGTTTGACCCGATTAGGTAAGTGTTGACCTAATCGTCGAAGTGGTTTGGTCCCTGATTTGATTAGGGGTTGGGATTAGTCAATTTCTGATTTGATTAAAGTTTTATTGAGCCTAATTAAGTCTAATTTAGTTGGGTTTAACTTAGTCTAACTGTGCCTAACCTATTTTGATTAGGTTGGCTCAATTAGGTTGAAACCACTTTGACTTTTTCTCCCTGCGCCACCTCACTTCTCTGCGCCCATTTGAATTCAAGAGAAACAACTTCTCGTGAATTTTCTCCCACACAGAAGCCTTCCCACGCCCTCTCTTGTGCACCATTTATCTGGATAAAAATGGTTGGTTGGCCATTCAAATTCAAATGAAGTTTGAATTTGGATGGGGCTACCAACTCCATGCGCCAACTTGCCTTCTCCATCTTGTGCGCCACTTATTATACACGAGAAAGAGTTTCTCATGTAAACTCTCCACGCACAAGAGAGCCCACGCCCTTCTCTTCTCACACCAAGAGTGGATAAGGATGGGTTGTTTTGCATTTGAATTCAAATTCGATTTGAATTCAAATGAGCAACCACTTATCTTTATCCTCTCACGCGGATAAGACACGTCTTGCACTATTTTAAAAGAGAAGAGAAAGTAGAGCGTGCATAGAATTTTTTAGAGAGAGAACAGTGGGCGTGAGGAAGCCTTGTGCATGAGTTTGAAGTTCAAATACTTCTGAGAGAAAATAAAAGAAAAGAAATAAAAAGTGGGTGCAAGATTTTCAGAGAGTACCCTAGGGTTTCAGCCTAGGGTTTGGGAAGTGAGTAAGTGAGCTACGAGTGTCGTAAGCCCACCAAACTTTGGGAAGAGCTTCATCAACCTCTCAAGCACCTCTGCTGATGATCTAAAGCATCTGAAGAGTCAGTAGATCTAGATTGAAGGAGTTCGATCAACATCGACCATCAAAAGGGTTCAGCCACGAACTAGCATTCGTGAGGAGCCGATCAGACTGGGTGAAGCGAAAATTCAGTACAGGGATAAAATGATAATTTTAAAACTTTTTCAAAATTATGATTTTACAGTGGAAAAATATTAATTAATCTAATTAACTAATATAAATTTACCCTATACTAGGATCTAAATATGATATATAGCATGCATGCATTTAAATTTGAAATTCAAATTCGAATAGTAAACACTTTACTATAATGTGTTCAGAACACAATACCTTTGTGTGGATAGTAGATCGCTGCAATCTGATCACTGTCGGAAGAGTCTGATCATCGTGATGCAGTCACACAGCGTGTCTGACCTCGATGGATCATCCACACGAAGCTCTCGATCTGATCGACTCCTCATGAGTGCTAGCTCGTGTTAGAGCCCTTTTGACGATCGATGCTGATCGAACTCCTTCGATCAATGTCTGTCGATTCTTCGGATATTTTGGATCATCAATAGACATGCTTGAGAGGATGTTGAAGATCTTTCTGAGATTTTGTGGGCTCACAACACTCGTAGCTCACTTTCTCACTTTCCGAACCCCAAGCTAAAACTCTAAGGAACTCACCGAAAACCATGCACCCACTTTTCTTTCTTTTCTTTCTTTTTCTCTTGGAAGGATATGGACTTTCTTCTCACACAGAAGACTCCTCATGCCCCAAAATTTTTTTCCAAAAATTTTCTTCTTACACGCCCCACTCTTCTCCTCCTTTTATAACAATGTCAAACGTCTTATCCAAAAGAAAAGATAAAGATGAGTAATTGCACATTTGAATTCAAATCAAATTTTGAATTCAAATGGACACCAACTCATCCCTTATCCACTAAAGGTGTGAGGCATGGCTTAAATTGTGCATGGAGTGATTTTATGAGAAATATTTTCTCATGTAATAAATGGGGCGTAAAAAAAGGGATAAGGTGCAAAGATTGATTGCCCATTCAAATTTAAACTTTATTTTGAATTTGAATGGCCAACCAATCATCCTTATCCATTCATATGGCACATTAAAGTGAGGTGTGGAGAGGGCTTGGCGTGAAGAAATAATTCATGAGAAGTTTCTTCTCATGAATTCAAATGGGTGCAATGAAAGTGAGGTGGCGCATGGAGATTGGGTCAAGGTGGTTTAATTATTTAAACCAACCTAATTGAACCAAATAAGTTAGGTCCAATTAGACTAATTTAAACCTAACTTAATTAAGCTTAATTAAGCTCAATAAAATCTTAATCAAATCAGGAATTGACTAAGTCCAACCCCTGATCAAATCAGGGACCAAACCATCTTGACGATTAGGTTAACTCTTAACCTAATCGGGTCAAACCCAACTGAATCCAATTCAATTGGACTTGATCCAAAAATAATTACTCAATCAAATTGAGTTAATTAGTGATCAAATCACTAATTAAACCTCTCATAAATACTGAGTCCAAATTTGATGGGCAATCGGGCATCAGAATTCATCGATATGTAACCCTGATCGAAAAGTCCCAACCAGTGGGACTCTTAACCCCGGTACCCATAATGTGTGGAACTCATGATCAGAGAATCCTGATTCTTGATCATTGAGTCTCAAATATGTAGGATTCTACATCAACCATCAGATCAGATAGGAACCTCTAATGTGTGTGACCCCACAGGTTCGAACCTAAGCCGGTAGCACAGGAACCAATTCCTGTACTAATCGAAGTGACCATCTAGCAATGGTACCTAACGTCCGGATAGGTCGAAAGTTGCAATCGCAACACTCAGAACCTACATGAATATGGTTACTGTATAATTCATCCTTTTGACCCCTGTGTTTAGGACGACTCAGGGTGTCAACCCTGATCAGATCATCCGAATCGTGCTCAACTCAAACAGTCCTATGACTCCTCACAAGGACTACTCTGGCCAAGGTTTTGCTAAATTGAAACATGACTGTACACAGCTCCTAAACTAGAGTGGTCAATCCTATCTTGACACACGCACCGACAAGTCAAGTACTTGACTACACCCAACAGCCTTCCGTCACTGAATTAAAAATTTAGATAGTCCAGTGCCTAAGTGCAGTGAGTTGCTTGCAAGTCACCGTGGTGGTCTCAGGTCGGAGAGATATTTATACCCTTATTCAATCAGTAGCAAATCTTGATAGCAGAAATAGCTCTAGAGTCGGTCACATTCAGTGCAGATGTACCCTTATATCTCACCTGTATGCCATATCAGTGTCTCCACACTCATGGGTTAAGAAGACAACCAACCTATATGGCACACAACAACCTATGCTTGATAAATGTTGTCATCGTTGGTAACAACGTATCATTTGGTTGTGAATAGATTTAAGGACTAAATGATAAATCTTCCTTTGTCAAGTCTAAATAGTCCTAAGGACTTCACCACAACATAAGAGTTCATTAGAAGATAAAATATTTTGTGATGAAAAATATCAAAATAATTTTTTATTAATTCATAATTCATGCACATATACAAAAATGAGCACAACCGTCAACAGGCTGATGATTGGTTTTGGGATACAATTTCCAACAATCTCCCACTTGGCCTAAAGCCAATCGGTGCAGTATCTAATACCCATCTTCGACTTGTAGTTGTCGAACTCCTTCACCGCAATGGCTTTAGTGAATGGGTCAGCCAGGTTCTCCTTTCCGTCGATCTTCTGAAGATCGATGTCACCTCGATCTACAATTTCTCTGATGAGATGGTAGCGGTGCAGAATATGCTTCGTCCGCTGGTGTGCTTTTGGTTCCTTCGCCTGAGCTGTGGGGATATTCAGTGCAGGGGTAAAATGATAATTTTAAAATTTTTTCAAAATTATGATTTTACAATGGAAAAATATTAATTAATCTAATTAATTAACATAAATTTACCCTATACAAGGATCTAAATATGATATATAGCATACATTCATTTAAATTTGAAATTCAAATTCGAACAGTAAACACTTTACTGTAATGTGTTCAGAAAATAATACCTTTGTGTGGGCAGTAGATCACCGTAATCTGATCACCGTTGGGAGAGTCTAATCATCACGATGCAGCCACACAGTGTGTCTGGCCTCTGTGGATCATCCACATGAAGTTCCCGATCTGATCGACTCCTCACGAGTGCTAGTTCGTTGTAGAGCCCTTTTGACGGCTGATGCTGATCGAACTCCTTCGATCGATGTCTGTCGATTCTTCAGATGCTCCGGATAGTCAATAGACATGCTTGAGAGGATGTTGAAGATCTTTCTGAGATTTTGTGGGCTCACGACACTCGTAGCTCACTTTCTCACTTCCCAAACCCCAGGCTAAAACTCTAGGGAACTCACCGGAAACCTTGCACCCACTTTTCTTTTTTTTTCTTTCATTTTCTCTTGGAAGGATATGGACTTCCTTCTCATACACAAGACTTGTCACGCCCCAGAATTTTTGTCCAAAAATCTTCTTCTTGCACACCCCACTCTTCTCCTCCTTTTATAACAACGTCAAACATCTTATCCAAAAGAAAAGATAAACATGAGTAATTGCACATTTGAATTCAAATCAAATTTTAAATTCAAATGGACATCAACTCATCTCTTATCCACTAAAAGTGTGAGGCATGGCTTAAATTGTGCATGGAGTGATTTCATGAGAAATCTTTTCTCATGTAATAAATGTGGCGTAAAAAAAGGGATAAGGTGCAAAGATTGATTGCCCATTCAAATTCAAACTTTATTTTGAATTTGAATGGCCAACCAATCATCCTTATCCATTCAAATGGTACATTAAAGTGGGGTGTGGAGAGGGCTTGGCATGAGGAAAAAATTCATGAGAAGTTCCTTCTCATGAATTCAAATGGGTGCAATGGAAGTGAGGTGGCGCATGGAGATTGGGTCAAGGTGGTTTTATTATTTAAACCAACCTAATTGAACCAAATAAGTTAGGTCCAATTAGACTAATTTAAATCCAACTAAATTAGACTTAATTAGGCTCAATAAAATCTTAATCAGATTAGAAATTGATTAAGCCCAACCCCTGATCAAATCAGGGACCAAATCATCTCGACGATTAGGTCAACTCTTAACCTAATCGGGTCAAACCCAACTGAATCCAATTCAATTGGACTTGATCCAAAAATAATTACTCAATCAAATTGAGTTAATTAGTGATCAAATCACTAATTAAATCTCTTATAAATACTAAGTCTAAATTCGATGGGCAATCGGGCATCAGAATTCATCAATATGTAACCCTGATCGAAAAGTCCCAACCAGTGGGACTCTTGACCCCGGTACCCATAATGTGTGGAACTCATGATCAGAGAATCTTGATTCTTGATCACTGAGTCCCAAACATGTAGGATTCTACATCAGCCATCAGATCAGATAGGAACCTCTAATGTGAGTGACCCTGCAGGTTCGAACCTAAACTGATAGCACAGGAACCAATTTCTGTACTAATCGTAGTGACCATCTAGCAATGATACCCGACATCCGGATTGGTCGAAGAGTCGCAATCACAATACTCAGAACCTACATGAATATGGTTACTATATAATTCATCCTTTTTGACCCCTATGTTTAAGATGACTCAGGGTTAAACTGTCAACCCTGATCAGATCATCCGTATCGTGCTCAACTCAAACAGTCCTGTGACTCCTCACAAGGACTACCCTGACCAAGGTTTTGCTAAATTGAAGCACGACTGTACACAGCTCCTAAACTGGAGTGGTCAATCCCATCTTGACACACGCATCGACAAGTCAAGTACTTGACTACACCCAACAGCCTTCCGTCACTGAATTAAAAATTCAGATAGTCTAGTGCCTAAGTGCAGTGAGTTGCTTGCAAGTCACCGTGGCGGTCTCAGATCGGAGAGATATTTATACCCATATTCTATCGGAGTAAATCTTGACAGCAGAAATAGCTCCGGAGTTGGTCACGCTCAGTTCAGATGTACCCTTACATCTCACTTATATGCCATACCAGTGTCTCCACACTCATTGATTAAGAGGACAACCAACCTATATGGCACACAACGACCTATGCTTGATAAACGTTGTCATCCTTGATAACAACGTATCATTTGGTCGCGAACAGTTTTAAGGACTAAACGACAAATCTTTCTTTGTCGAGTCTAAATAGTCCTAAGGACTTCATCACAACATAGGAGTTCATTAGAAGATGAAATATTTTATGATGAAAAATACCAAAATAATTTTTATTAATTCATAATTTATTTATAAATATAAAAAATGAGCACAACCGTCAACAGACTGATGATTGGCTTTGGGACACTATTCCCAACAATCTCCCACTTGGCCTAAAGCCAATCGGTGCAATATCTAATACCCATCTTCGACTTGTAGTTGTCGAACTCCTTCACCGCAATGGCTTTAGTGAATGGATCAGCCAGGTTCTCCTTTCCATCGATCTTCTGAAGATCGACGTCACCTCGATCCATAATTTTTCAGATGAGATGGTAGTGGCGCAGAATATGCTTCGTCCGCTGGTGTGCCTTGGTTCCTTCGCCTGAGCAATGGCTCCAGAGCTGTCACAGTAGAGCAGAACTGGACCAACAAGGGAGGGTGCTACTCCGAGCTCGATGATGAATTTCCTCAGCCACACCATTTTTTGGCAGCATCTGATGCAACGACATACTCCGCCTCGCAAACTGAATCAGCCACTGTGTGCTGCTTGGAACTTTTCCAGCAGATAGCCCCACCATTAAGGGTAAAAATAAATTCTGACACACTTTTGCTGTCATCATGATCAAACTGAAAACTAGAGTCTGTAAACCCTATATGTCTCAAGTCTGATTCACCATAAACAAGCCACTGATTTTTAGTATTTCTTAAATACTTCAGGATGGTTTTAACAACCTTCCAGTGATTCTCCCCTGGATCAGATTGGTATCTACTCACTACCCATAGTGAGTATGCCATATTTGGTCATGTACATGTCATGGCGTACATGATAGATTCCACTATCGAAGCATATGGAATCCTACGCATACGCTCTCTCTCTTGAGGTGTTGTCGGACAATCCCTCTTCGAGAGAGAAATTCCATGGCCTATCGATAGATAGCCTTTCTTGAAATTCTCCATGCTGAACCTCTTCAGCATAGTATCAATGTACATGGATTGAGATAAACCAAGCAACCTTTTAGATCTATCCCTATAGATCCTCATCCCTAGGATGTAGGAAGCTTCTCCTAGATCCTTCATGGAGAACTGTGACGACAGCCAAATCTTTATTCTCTGTAATGCAGGGACATCATTCCCAATTAAGAGATGTCGTCCACATACAATACAAGAAATACTACTACTGGACCATTAGCCCACTTATAAATGCAGGGCTCTTCTCCGTTCTTAACGAAGCCATACGTCTTGATCATCTTATCAAAATGTATGTTCCATCTCCGTGATGCCTGCTTAAGTCCATAAATGGACCTCTGTAGCCTGCACACCTTAGACTCATCTGTGGATGTGAATCCTTCAGGTTGTATCATATACACCTCTTCATCCAGCTCTCCGTTTAGAAAAGCTATCTTCACATCCATCTGTCAGATTTCATAGTCCAGATGGACAGCTATCGCAAGCATAATCCAAATAGATTTGAGCATTGCCACAGGAAAAAATATCTCGTCATAGTCTATACCATAACGTTTTCGATATCCCTTGGCAACCAGACGGGCTTTATAGGTTTCTACCTTTTCGTCTGTGCCTCTCTTCCTCTTGAAGACCCATTTACACCCTATGGGTTTTACTCCTTCGGATGGGTCATCCAATGTCCACACATCGTTGATCTTCATGGACTCCATTTTAGATTTCATGGCCTCTAGCCATTTCTCAGAGTCAGGTCTCTGCATTGCATCCATGTAGGTGATCGGATCCTCATCATTTTCATCAAGTTTGATAGGATCGTTATCCCGGACCAAGAAACTATAGTATCTGTCTGGTTGACGTGGTACTCTACCAGATTGCCTTAAGGGTGCTTGAACAATGGGCTCCGGATCTGATCTAATCAAATTCAGTTCAGGTTCAGCAACTTGGGTCAGTTTTTCCACCTGTCGAACTTCGTCAAGTTCGACCTTAGAGGCAACAGTCCCTTCACCAAGAAACTCCTTTTCTAAAAAGATTGCCTTAAGGCTGACAAATACTTTTTGCTCATCAGCTAGGTAGAAGTAATATCCTTTGGTCTCTTTTGGGTACCCTATAAAATTATACTTGTCAGACCTAGGTCCTAGCTTATCCGTAATTAAACGTTTAACATAAGCCGGATACCCCCAAACCCTAAGGTGCGAGAGTACTGGCTTACATCCTATCTATATCTCATATGACATTTTGGTTACAGACTTACTCGAAACTCTATTTATAAGGTAACAAGTCGATTCGAGCGCATATCCCCAAAGGAAGATCGACAGACCAGCAAACCCCATCATGGATCGAACCATGTCCAACAAAGTCCGATTTCTCCTTTTAGACACACCATTATGCTGTGGTGTTCCAAGAGGTGTCCACTGAGAGAGAATCTCATTCTCCCCAAGATATGTCAGAAAATCATTGGAAAGGTATTCACCTCCTCGATCAAATCAAAAAGTTTTAATACACTTTCTAGTTTATTTTTCTACCTCATTTCGGAATAGTTTGAACATTTCAAATGACTCTGACTTATGCTTCATTAAATAGACATACCCATACCTCGATAGGTCATCTATGAAGGTTATGAAGTAGAAATATCCACCTCTTGCACTTGAGCTCATGGGTCCACATACATCAGAATGTACAGACCCAAGAGTTCGCTGGCTCGCTCACCTTTTTCAGCAAAAGATGATTTGGTCATTTTACCAAGAAGACAGGACTCACAGGTTGGAAGTGATTCACAATCACCTACTTCAAGAATTCCTTCTTGAGCCAACATGTTTATCCTGTTCTTATTGATATGACCTAGCCTACAGTGTCAATGGTAGACTTCTAACACATTATCTATTCTAGGGCATTTACCGGAGGTTTGAACCACATTAACAGGTTGTGATAGAAAGTAAATTCCATTATTAAGCTGTCCAACAAACATAGTAACACCATTCAAAATGATATTGCAAACATTTTTTTTTATTAAAAATTGATAACCATTCATGGCCAAAAGGCCTACAGAAATAATATTTAATAAAAAGCTTGGACAATAGTGACATTCTCTCAGAATTACATTTCGAGAATTGATTACAAGGTTCATGATTCCTAATGCTAGAACTAGAACTTTGCTTCCATCTCCAACGTTCAGGAATCTCTCGCCTTCATCAAATCTCCTACTGACCTGCAGACCCTGCATCAAATTGCAAATATGACAAGGGCTTCCGGTATCCAATACCCAGGCAGTAGTATCACAAATGGAAAAGTTGCAAGGTGTTATCATATAAGTACCTTGCTTCTTCTTTGGCCTGTTTGGGTCCAGGGAGGCATTGTATAGAGGACAGTTCCTCTTCCAGTGCCCCAACTTCTTGCAAAAGAAGCACTCCGCCTGGCTCTGGTCAGGCTTGCGCTTCTTGGTCTGACCCTGTGCAGACGTTCCAACATGCAGCTACACCTTCTTATTCTTCTTCTTCTTGTTCTTCTTCTTCTCTTTCTTAAAGGGTCGACGACCAGAAGAAGACCCTCCCACAACATTCACCGACTCCTTATGGAGCTGGTGATCCTTCTCAAAGTTCTGCAGCAACCCCAACAAGCCGTGGTAGTTCACCGCAGGCTTTGTCATCCGAAAATGAGTAAGGAAGGGGAGGAAGGACTTAGGCAATGAATTAAGGATCGCATCCTTACCGAGCTACTCGTGCAGGGGAAAGCCCAGTTTACTTAGGCGCTCAATCATTTCGATCATGTACAGTACATGATCAGTGACTGAGGCTCCATCCCTCATCTGAGCATTGAAAATGGCACAACTAGTTTTGTGCCTTTCAACATCGTCAGGTGTGCCAAAGGAGTCGTTCAACATTTGAAGCATCTCCTGTAGCTAGGCGTTCTCGAACCTGTGGTTGAAATCATCATTCATTGCAGCCAGCATAATACACCGAATGGTGGTGCAGTCATTGAGCCACTTCTGATAAGTGTCTCGGACCGTCCCTCTTACGTTCGGGGTTGGTTCCTCAGGTGCCGGATCCGTTACTACATAAAAGATCCACTCATGCTCAAGGATGATTTTTAATTTTTGATACCAGCTATCGAAAATAGGTCTCATGAGCTTGTCATTATCTAATAATGATCAGAGCGACAGGGTAGTGGCCATAGCTGCATAAAGAAAACCAGACTTCTATTAGTACATAAATTATAAATACCAAAGACTTGGTCTTTAGTCTAAAGTTTCTCCCAGTATTTTTACGAACTGGTAGCCTCAACCTCCAATTCGAGGAATTACTTTAATTTCTTAGTGGGTACTAGAATCCATACAGACTACACACGAGCCCAACTTTGGTTGGTCAACCCATGTGCATCATGGGTAGGTTCATAATCAGTTGTTTCTCTAAACAACTTCTAGTAATTGATTTTGCCCCAGAACCTAATCAGTAGGCTTTGGCCTCCATTGAAAAGATCTGGTTAGGTCCAACCATTAACATGATTTGATTTGGTGAATCAGACCAATAAATGATCAGGCCTGACTTTGGCCGGCCAACCTGACCACTATCAGAAAGACTCAAACCAAATTATCATATTATGAATGATAATTCCATTAGTCAATAAGCACCAGGCCTTTGGGCCTCCAATGATTATTAAACTAATGGACTCATTATCACTCACTTAATGGGAGGCTATGACTTAGTTATCAATATAACTTAATCATTTTTAGGGATCTAATAATTTTTGAAGATTTTATTAAAGGATAGATGAGAAAAAAATATCCAGCCAATTTCAATCCTCCCACTGACTTCACCAAGTCAGATTAAAAAAAGATTTAATTAAAGCTGGCATTAGGAGCACCTAAATCAGTAAAACTGATTTACCTAATGACATGGGTGAGCCCTAATCACCAAGTGATCTAATCAAAATCTAATTCACCAGGTTGGCCAGGTAAGTGAGATCAATGGTGGGGATAAGCCATTAACTCGTCAGAGATCGAATCACTGCGAGTAGCTCCCGCTTAAAAATAACTGGTCAAATTGCCAAACTTACCTTAGACACCAACCGATTCATTAGTTTTAATTTGATCAACTTAGTAAATAGGGTTCCACTGCATAGCCATAAATTAAGTCCATCTTGGTCTAGTTAAAGACATGGACCCATTCAACTACAACTATTGAAGTTGAGTCTAGAGTATCCTTGATCTAATCTAATACAACTTTTGATTAGATTTAACCAATTACTCTAATTTAGTCCATTTATTTAAGCTAACCTTAGGTCTAACCCAATTATGGACCTAATCCATCTATTCCATTGACCCACAAGTTTATGCAATTGTCTTAGGTCTTAATTCACAATTCTAGATCTACTAGACAACACATAATTTTTTTAATTAAATATTTGGGCTGATGGGTCAGGGTTTGACATTTCAAAAATAATTTTTAAATTTGAAAGATTTTATTTTTTGTTCATCAGATATGTTGACTCATTTCATAAATAGATCAGCACATTTCATAAATAGCAATCCTATTGCTAATTACATAATAGAAAATAACTCAATCAAAATAAATCATGAATATTTCTTTAGATCTAATCTAACACATTCATGATAAATTTTACAATTGAACCTTTACAATTAATTTCTTTCGCTGCTTCATCTGCATGAGATATAATTACAGTGGCACCCCTACCGCCATAGGAGACCCCATCGAATGAGAGGAGAGGGCCTTTAAACCCTTCTTTTCTTCTATGATCGGATGGCCATGGCAACCAACCCAATTCAATTACTTGCTACTTGGATCAAGTATATCTAAATATACCAATTTTAAAATTTAAATTTTAAATTTTAAATTTTAAATTTTAAATTTGAATTTCAAATTTCAAATAAATTTCAAAATTTAAATTTTAAATTTTTGAATTTCAAATTTAAAATTTTAAATTTCAAATTTTAAATTTTGAATTTCAAATTTGAAATTTTAACCAAATTTCAAATTTCAAATTTTGAATTTTAAATTTTTGAATTTTAAATTTCGAACAACTTTCAAAATTTAAATTTCAAATTTTGAATTTCAAATTTTTGAATTTTGAATTTCAAACAACTTTCAAAATTCAAATTTTAAATTTTTAAATTTTAAATTTTAAATTTAAACTTTTAGATTATAACTTAATCTACGCATGCAAATATATATATCATATCTAAGAACCCGCTCTGATACCATTTGTGGGGATATTCAGTGCAGGGGTAAAATGATAATTTTAAAACTTTTTCAAAATTATGATTTTTTAGTGAAAAAAATTTAATTAATCTAATTAATTAACATAAATTTACCCTACACTAGGATCTAAATAAGATATATAGCATGCATTCATTTAAATTTGAAATTCAAATTCAAACAGTAAATACTTTACTGTAATGTGTTTAGAACACAATACCTTTGTGCAGGCAGTAGATCGCCGCAATCTGATCACCGTTGGGAGAGTCTGATCATCACGATGCACCCACACAGTATGTCTGGCCTCTGCGGATCATCCACATGAAGTTTTCGATCTGATCGACTCCTCACGAGTGCTAGCTCGTTGTAGAGCCCTTTTGACGGCCTGTGCTGATCGAACTCCTTCGATCGATGTCTGTCGATTCTTTGGATGCTCCGAATCATCAACAGATATGCTCGAGAGGATGTTGAAGATCTTTCTGAGATTTTATGGG
The DNA here is from genome assembly GCF_000442705.2 of Elaeis guineensis. Lineage (NCBI taxonomy): Eukaryota > Viridiplantae > Streptophyta > Magnoliopsida > Arecales > Arecaceae > Elaeis > Elaeis guineensis. Next base: position 24,153,733 of record NC_026007.2, on the reverse strand, counting down.
CTCACGACACTCGTAGCTCACTTTCTCACTTCCCAAACCCTAGGCTAAAACTCTAGGAAACTCATCGAAAACCTTGCACCCACTTTTCTTTCTTTTCTTTCTTTTTCTCTTGAAAGGATATGGACTTCCTTCTCATGCACAAGACTTCTCACACCCCAAAATTTTTCTTCAAAAATCTTCTTCTTGCACGCCCCACTCTTCTCCTCCTTTTATAACAACGTCAAACGTCTTATCCAAAAGAAAAGATAAAGATGAGTAATTGCACATTTGAATTCATCAAATTTTGAATTCAAATGGACACCAACTCATCCCTTATCCACTAAAGGCATGAGGCATGGCTTAAATTATGCATGGAGTGATTTCATGAGAAATCTTTTCTCATGTAATAAATGGGGCGTAAAAAAAGGGATAAGGTGCAAAGATTGATTGCCCATTCAAATTCAAACTTTATTTTGAATTTGAATGGCCAACCAATCATCCTTATCCATTCAAATGGCACATTAAAGTGGGGTGTGGAGAGGGCTTGGCGTGAGGAAAAACTTCATGAGAAGTTCCTTCTCATGAATTCAAATGGGTGCAATGGAAGTGAGGTGGCACATGGAGATTGGGTCAAGGTGGTTTAATTATTTAAACCAACCGAATTGAACCAAATAAGTTAGGTCCAATTAGACTAATTTAAACCCAACTAAATTAGGCTTAATTAGGCTCAATAAAATCCTAATCAAATCAGGAATTGATTAAGCCCAACCCCTGATCAAATCAGGGACCAAACCATCTCGACGATTAGGTCAACTCTTAACCTAATCGGGTCAAACCCAACTGAATCCAATTCAACTAGACTTGATCCAAAAATAATTACTCAATCAAATTGATTTAATTAGCGATCAAATCACTAATTAAACCTCTCATAAATACTGAGTCCAAATTCGATGGGCAATCGGGCATCAGAATTCATCGATATGTAATCCTGATCGAAAAGTTCCAACTAGTGGGACTCTTGATCCCGGTACCCATAATGTGTGGAACTCGTGATCAGAGAATCTTGATTCTCGATCACTGAGTCCCAAACATGTAGGATTCTACATCAGCCATCAGATCAGATAGGAACCTCTAATGTGTGTGACCCCGCAGGTTCGAACTTAAGCCGGTAGCACAGGAACCAATTCCTGTACTAATCGTAGTGACCATCTAGCAATGGTACCCATCATTCGGATAGGTTGAAGAGTCACAATCGCAACACTCAGAACCTACATGAATATGGTTACTGTATAATCCATCCTTTTTGACCCCTATGTTTAGAACGACTCAGGGTTAAACTGTCAACCCTGATCAGATCATCTGAATCACGCTCAACTCAAACAGTCCTGTGACTCCTCACAAGGACTACCCTGGCCAAGGTTTTGTTAAATTGAAACATGACTGTACATAGCTCCTAAACTGGAGTGGTCAATTCCATCTTGACACACGCACCGACAAGTTAAGTACTTGACTACACCCAGCAGCCTTCCGTCACTGAATTAAAAATTCTGGTAGTCCAATGCCTAAGTGCAGTGAGTTGCTTGCAAGTCACCGTGGTGGTCTCAGGTCGGAGAGATATTTATACCCATATTCCATCGGAGCAAATCTTGACAGCAAAAATAGCTCCAGAGTTGGTCACGTTCAGTGCAGATGTACCCTTACATCTCACCTGTATGCCATACCAATGTCTCCACACTCATTGGTTAAGAGAACAACCAACCTATATGGCACACAATGACCTATGCTTGATAAACGTTGTCATCCTTGGTAACAACATATCATTTGGTCGCGAACAGATTTAAGGACTAAACGACAAATCCTCCTTTGTCGAGTCTAAATAGTCCTAAGGACTTCATCACAATATAGGAGTTCATTAGAAGATGAAATATTTTGTGATGAAAAATACCAAAATAATTTTTATTAATTTATAATTTATATACAAATACAAAAAATAAGTACAACCATCAATAGGCTGACGATTGGCTTTGGGATACTATTCCCAACATGAGCAATGGCTCCAGAGCTGTCACAGTAGAGCAGAACTGGACCAACAAGGGAGGGTGCTACTCCAAGCTCGATGATGAATTTTCTCAGCCACACCGCTTCTTTGGCAGCATCTGATGCAGCGACATACTCCGCCTCGCAAACTGAATCAGCCATTGTGTGCTACTTGAAACTTTTTCAGCAAATAGCCCGACCATTAAGGGTAAAAATAAATCCCGACACACTTTCACTGTCATCGTGATCAGACTTGAAACTAGTGTCTGTAAACCCTATAAGTCTCAAGATCGATTCACCATAAACAAGCCACTGGTCCTTAGTATTTCTTAAATACTTTAGGATGGTTTTAACAATCTTTTAGTGATTCTCCCCTGGATCAGATTGGTATCTACTCACTACCCCTAGTGAGTATGCCACATCTGGTCGTGTACATGTCATGGCGTACATGATAGATCCCACTACCGAAGCATATAAAATCCTACCCATACGCTCTCTCTCTTGAGGTGTTGTCGGACAATTCCTCTTTGAGAGAAAAATTCTATGGCCTATCGGAAGATAGTCTTTCTTAGAATTCTCCATGCTGAACCTCTTTGGCATAGTATCAATGTATGTGGACTGAGATAAACCAAGCAACCTTTTAGATCTATCCCTATAGATCCTCATTTCTAAGATGTAGGAAGCTTCTCGCAGATCCTTCATGGAGAACTGTGATGATAGCCAAATCTTTATTCCCTGTAATGCAGGGACATCATTCTCGATTAAGAGAATGTCATCCACATACAATACAAGAAATACTACTACTGGACTATTAGTCCACTTATAAATGCAGGCCTCTTCTCCATTCTTAACGAAGCCATACGTCTTGATCATCTTGTCAAAATATATGTTCCAACTCTGTGATGCCTGTTTAAGTCCATAAATGGACCTCTGTAGCCTACACACCTTAGACTCATCTATGGATGTGAATCCTTCAGGTTGTATCATATACACCTCTTCATCCAGCTCTCCATTTAGAAAAGCTGTCTTCACATCCATCTGCCAGATTTCATAGTCCAGATGGGCAGCTATTGCAAGCATAATCCGAATGGATTTGAGCATTACCACAGGAGAAAATATCTCATCATAGTCTATACCATAACGTTGATGATATCTCTTGGCAACCAGATGGGCTTTATAGGTTTCCACCTTTCCGTCTGCGCCTCTCTTCCTCTTGAAGACCCATTTACACCCTATGGGTTTTACTCCTTCGGGTGGGTCAAACAATGTCCACACATCGTTGACCTTCATGGACTCCATTTTGGATTTCATGGCCTCTAGCCATTTCTCAGAGTCGGGTCTCTGCATTGCATCTATGTAGGTGATTGGATCCTCATCATTTTCATCAAGTTCGATAGGATCATCATTACGGACCAAGAAACCATAGTATCTATCCGGTTGACGTGGTACTCTACCAGATCGCCTTAAGGGTGCTTGAACAATGGGCTCCGGATCTGATCTAATCAAATCCGGTTCAGGTTCAGCAACTTGTGTCGGTTTTTCCACCTGCTGAACTTCGTCAAGTTCGACCTTAGAGGCAACAGTCCCTTCACCAAGAAACTCTTTTACCAAAAAGATTGCCTTAAGGCTGACAAACACTTTTCGCTCATCAGCTAGGTAGAAGTAATATCTTTTGGTCTCTTTTGGATACCCTATAAAATTATACTTGTCAGACCTAGGTCCAAGCTTGTCCGTAATTAAACATTTAACATAAGCCGGATACCCCCAAATCCTAAGGTGCGAGAGTACTGGCTTACGTCCTATCCATATCTCATATGGCGTTTTGGTTACAGACTTACTCGGAACTCTATTTAGAAGGTAACAAGCCGATTCGAGCGTATATCTCCAGAGGGAGATCGGCAGACCAGCAAACCTCATCATGGATCGAACCATGTCCAACAAGGTCCGATTCCTCCTTTCAGATACACCATTATGTTGTAGAGTTCTAGGAGGAGTCCACTGAGAGAGAATCTCATTCTCCCCAAGATATATCAGAAAATCATTGAAAAGGTATTCACCTCCTCGATCAGATCAAAGAGTTTTAATACACTTTCCAGTTTGTTTTTCTACCTCATTTCGGAATAGTTTGAACATTTCAAACAACTCCGATTTATGCTTCATTAAATAGACATACCCATACCTCGATAGGTCATCTGTGAAGGTTATGAAGTAGAAATATCCACCTCTTGCACTTGAGCTCATGGGTTCACATCATCAGAATGTACCAAACCCAAGAGTTCACTGGCTCGCTCACCTTTTCCAGTAAAAGGTGATTTGATCATTTTACCAAGAAGACAGGACTCACAGGTTGGAAGTGATTCACAATCACCTACTTTAAGAATTCCTTCTTGAGCCAACCTGTTTATCCTATTCTTATTGATATGACCTAGCCTACAGTGCCAAAGGTAGACTTCTGACACATTATCTATTCTAGGGCAATTACCGGAGGTTTGAACCACATTAACAGGTTGTGATAGAAAGTAAATTTTATTATTAAGTTGTCCAACAAATATTGTAACACCATTCAAAATGGTATTGCAAACATTTCTTTTTATTAAAAATTGATAACCGTTCATGGCCAGAAGGCCTACAGAAATAATATTTAATAAAAAGCTTGGACAATAATGACATTCACTCATAATTACGTTTCGAGAATTGATTACAAGGTTCATGATTCCTAATGCTAGAACTGGAACTTTGCTTCCATCTCTAACGTTCAGGAATCTCTCGCCTTCATCAAATCTCCTACTGACTTGCAGACCCTGTATCGAATTGCAAATATGATAAGGGCTTTCGATATCCAATACCCAGGCAGTAGTATCACAAATGAAAAAGTTGCAAGGTATTATAATATAAGTACCTTGCTTCTTCTTCGGCCTGTTCGGGTCCAGGGAAGCAATGTATAGAGGACAGTTCCTCTTCCAGTGCCCCTGCTTCTTGCAAAAGAAGCACTCCGTCTGGCTCTGGTCGGGCTTGCAATTCTTGGTCTGACCCTGTGCAGACATTCCAGCATGCAGCTGCACCTTCTTATTCTTCTTCTTCTTGTTCTTCTTCCCTTTCATAAAGGGTCGACGACCAGAAGAAGACCCACCCACAACATTCACCGACTCCTTATGGAGCTGATGATCCTTCTCAAAGTTCTGCAGCAACCCCAACAAGCCGTGGTAGTTCACTGCAGGCTTTATCATCCGAAAATGAGTAAGGGGAGGAAGGACTTGGGCAATTAATTAAGGATCGCATCCTTACCGAGCTGCTCATGCAAGAGAAAGCCCAGTTTACTTAGGCACTCAATCATTTCGATCATGTACAGTACATGATCAGTGACTAAGGCCCATCCCTCATCTGAGCATTGAAAATGGCACAACTAGTTTTGTGCCTTTCAACATCGTCGGGCGTGCCAAAGGAGTCGTTCAACATTTGAAGCATCTCCTGTGGCTGGGCATTCTCGAACCTGCGGCAGAACTCATCATTCATTGCCGCTAGCATAATACACCGAACGGTGGTGCGGTCGTTGAACCACTTCTGATAAGTGTCTCGGACCATCCCTTTAACGTTCGAGGCTGGTTCCTCAGGTGCTAGATCCGTTACTACACAAAGGATCTGCTCATGCTCAAGGATGATTTTTAATTTTCGATACCAGCTATCGAAATTAGGTCACATAACCTTGTCATTGTCTAATAATGATCAGAGGAACAGGGTAGTGGCCATAGCTGCATAAAGGAAAACCAAACTTCTATTAGTGCATAAATTATAAATACTAAAGACTTGGACTTTAGTCTAAAGTTTCTCCCAGTATTTTTACGAACTGATAGCCTCAACCTCCAATTTGAAGAATTACTTTAATTCCTTAGTGGGTACTAGAATCCACACAGACTACACACGAGCCCAACTTTGGTTGGTCAACCCATGTGCATCTATGGATAGGTTCATAACCAGTTGTTTCTCTAAACAACTTCTAGTAATTGATTTTGCCCCAGAACCTAATCAATAGGCTTTGGCCTCCACTGAAAAGATCTGGTTAGGTCCAACCATTAACATGATTTTATTTAGTGAATCGGACCAATAAATGATCAGGCCCGACTTTGGCCGGCCAACCTGACAACTATCAGAAAGACTCAAACCAAATTATCATATTATGAATGATAATTTCATTAGTCAATAAGCACCAGGCCTTTGGGCCTCCAATGATTATTAAACTAATGGACTCATTATCACTCACTTAATGGGTGGCTATAACTTAGTTATCAATATAACTTAATCATTTTTAGGGCCATAATAATTTTTGAGAATTTTATTAAAAGATAGACGCGAAGAAAAATCTAGCCAATTTCAATCCTCCCACTGACTTCACCAAGTCAGATTAAAAAGGATTTAATTAAAGCTAGCATTAGGAGCACCTAAATCAGTCAAACTGATTTACCTAATGACATGGGTGAGCCCTAATCACCAAGTGATCTAATCAAAACCTAATTCACCAGGTTGGCCAGGTAAGTGAGATCAGTGGTGGGGATAAGCCATTAACTCGTCAGAGATCGAATCACTGCGAGTAGCTCCCGCTTAAAAACCACTGGTCAAACTGCCAAACTTACCTTAGACACCAACCGGTTCATTAGTTTTAATTTGATCAACTTAGTAAATAGGGTTCCACTGCGTAGCGATGAATTAAGTCCATCTTGGTCTAGTTAAAGACATGGACCCATTCAACTACAACTATTGAAGTTGAGTCTAGAGTATCCTTGACCTAATCTAATTCAACTTTTGATTAGATTTGACCAATTACTCTAATTCAGTTCATTTCTTTAAGCTAACCTTAGGTCTAACCCAATTATGGACCTAATCCATTTAATCCATTGACCCACAAGTTTATGCAATTGTCTTAGGTCTTAATTCACAATTCTAGACCTACTAGACAACACTTAATTCTTTTAATTAAGTATTTAAGCTGATGGGTCAGGGTTTGGTATTTCGAAAATAATTTTCAAATTTAAAAGGTTTTATTTTCTGTTCACCAAATATGTTGACTTATTTCACAAATAGATCAGCATATTTCATAAATAGCAATCCTATTGCTAATTACATAACAGAAAATAACTCAATCAAAATAAATCATGAATATTTCTTTAGATCTAATCTAACACATTCATGATAAATTTTACAATTGAACCTTTATAATTAATTCTTTTCGCTGCTTCATCTGCATGGAATATAATTGCAGCGGCACCCCTACCACCATAGGAGACCCCATCGAATGGGAGGAGAGGGCCTTTAAACCTTACTTTTCTCCTATGATCGGACGGCCATGGCAACCAACCCAATTCGATTACTTGCTACTTGGATCAAGTATATCTAAATATACCAATTTTAAAATTTAAATTTCAAATTTTAAATTTTAAATTTTAAATTTTGAATTTTAAATTTCAAACAAATTTCAAATTTCAAATTTCAAAATTTTGAATTTCAAATTTTGAATTTTAAATTTTGAATTTTAAATTTTAAATTTTAAATTTGAAATTTCAACCAAATTTTAAATATCAAATTTTAAATTTTAAATTTCAAAATTTTGAATTTTGAATTTTGAATTTTGAATTTTAAATTTCAAAATTCAAAATTTAAATTTTAAATTTAAACTTTTAGATTATAACTTAATCTACACATGCAAATATATATATCATATCTAGGAACCTGGCTTTGATACCATGTGAAGCGAAAATTCAGTGCAGGGGTAAAATGTTAATTTTAAAACTTTTTTAAAATTATAATTTTATAATGAAAAAATATTAATTAATCTAATTAATTAATATAAATTTAACCTACACTAGGATCTAAATATGATATATAGCATGCATGTATTTAAATTTGAAATTCAAATTCAAACAGTAAATACTTTACTGTAATGTGTTCAGACCACAATACCTTTGTGCGGATTGTAGATCGCCACAATCTGATCACTGTCGGGAGAGTCTGATCATCGTAATACAGCCACATAGCATATCTGATCTCTGTGGATCATCCACACGAAGCTCCCGGTCTGATCGACTGCTCACGAGTGCTAGCTCGTGTTAAAGTCTTTTTGACGGTCGATGCTGATCGAACTCCTTCGATCGATGTCTGTCGATTCCTCAAATGCTCCAGATCATCAACAGACGTGCTTGAGAGGATGTTGAAGATTTCTTTGAGATTTTGTGGGCTCACGACACTCGTAGCTCATTTTCTCACTTCCCGAACCACAGGCTATAACTCTAGGAAACTCACCAGAAACCTTGCACCCACTTTTTTTTCTTTTCTTTCTTTTTCTCTTGGAAGGATATGGACTTCCTTCTCATGCACAAGACTTCTCACACCCTAGATTTTTTCTCCAAAAATCTTCTTCTTACACACCCCACTCTTCTCCTCCTTTTATAACAACGTCAAACATCTTATCCAAAAGAAAGGATAAAGATGAGTAATTGCACCTTTGAATTCAAATCAAATTTTGAATTCAAATGGACACCAACTCATCCCTTATCCACTAAAGGTATGAGGCATGGCTTAAATTGTGCATGGAGTGATTTCATGAGAAACCTTTTCCCATGTAATAAATGGGGCGTAAAAAAAAGGATAAGGTGCAAAGATTGATTGCCCATTCAAATTCAAACTTTATTTTGAATTTAAATGGCCAACCAATCATCCTTATCTATTCATATGGCACATTAAAGTGGGATGTGGAGAGGGCTTGGTGTGAGAAAATAATTCATGAGAAGTTTCTTCTCAGGAATTCAAATGGGTGCAATGGAAGTGAGGTGGTGCATGGTGATTAGGTCAAGGTAGTTTAATTATTTAAACCAACCTAATTGAACCAAATAAGTTAGGTCCAATTAGACTAATTTAAATCCAACTTAATTAGACTTAATTAGGCTCAATAAAATCCTAATCAAATCAGAAATTGACTAAGCCCAACCCCTGATCAAATCAGGGACCAAACCATCTTGATGATTAGGTCAACTCTTAACCTAATCGGGTCAAACCCAACTGAATCTAATTCACTTGGACTTGATCCAAAAATAATTACTCAATCAAATTGAGTTAATTAGCGATCAAATTATTAATTAAACCTCTCATAAATATCAAATCCAAATCCGATGGGCAATCGGGCATCAGAATTCATCGATATGTAACCCTGATCGAAAAGTCCCAACCAGTGGGACTCTTGACCTTGGTACCCATAATGTGTGGAACTCATGATCAGAGAATCCTGATTCTCGATCACTGAGTCCCAAACATGTAGGATTCTACATCAGCCATCAGATCAGATAGGAACCTCTAATGTGTGTTACCCCGTAGGTTCGAACCTAAGCCGGTAGCACAGGAACCAATTCTTGAACTAATCGAAGTGACCATCTAGCAATGGTACCCGACATTCAGATAGATCGAAAAGTTACAATCGCAACACTCAGAACCTACATAAATATGGTTACTATATAATTCATCCTTTTGACCCCTGTGTTTAGGACGACTCAGGGTTAAACTATCAACCCTAATCAGATCATCCGAATTGTGCTCAACTCAAACAGTCCTGCGACTCCTCACAAGGAGTACCCTGGCCAAAATTTTGCTAAATTGAAACACGACTATACATAGCTCCTAAACTAGAGTGGTCAATCCCATCTTGACACGTGCATCGACAAGTCATGTACTTGACTACACCCAGCAGCCTTCCGTCACTGAATTAAAAATTCAGGTGGTCCAGTGCCTAAGTGCAGTGAGTTGCTTGCAAGTCACCATGGCGGTCTCAAGTCGGAGGGATATTTATACCCATATTCCATCGGTAGCAAATCTTGACAGCAGAAATAGCTCTGGAGTCGGTCATGTTCAGTGCAGATGTACCCTTACATCTCACCTGTATGCCATACCAGTGTCTCCACACTCATTGGTTAAGAGGACAACCAACCTATATAGCACACAATGACCTATGCTTGATAAATATTATCGTCCTTGGTAACAACGTATCATTTGGTCGCGAACAGATTTAAGGACAAAACGACAAATCCTCCTTTGTCGAGTCTAAATAGTCCTAAGGACTTCACCACAACATAGGAGTTCATTAGAAGATGAAATATTTTATGATGAAAAATACCAAAATAATTTTTTATTAATTCATAATTCATGTACATATACAAAAATGAGCACAACCGTCAACAGACTGACGATTGGCTTTGGGATACTATTCCCAACACCGGGAGCTTCATGTGGATGATCCATAGAGGCTAGACACACTGTGTGGCTGTATTGTGATGATCAAACCCTCCCGACGGTGATTAAATTGCAACGATCGACTACCCACATAAAGATAATGTGTTCTGAACACATAACAGTAAAATATTTACTGTAGAAGATTAAATTTCAAATTTAAATGCATGCCATGTATATATCATATTTAGATCCTTGTGTAGAGTTTATACATGTTAATTAATTAGATTAATTAATAATTTCTACTGCAAAATAGTAATTTTGAAAAAATTTTAAAATTATCGTTTTACCCCTGCATAAAAAATTTACTTCATGTATCACAGACACAATGTACACAATGTGATAGAAGAATAATCTTTTTATTCATTTATAGTGAAAATTATAAATTTATCTTTAGATCTGTACAGGAATGTGTCAGCCGATCTGACATCTAGGGCACACATCTAACATAAATATCAGATAATAAGAATTAGATCTAATGGACTTTAGATATGAAATAAAGTAGGATAATTTTTTTTTAAAATATTCTGCCCCAGATCTCATTAGATCTGAAAGATCCTATAAGAAAAAAGTCAGTTTTTTCCTTCAAAAAGTTAGGGTTGAAGATCTCTTGGTTCAGGCAGATCTAGATTAGGCACTGGAAGAGAAGCTTGAAGGGATGTCGGATCGTTATAGATGTCCCTGGAGAAGAAGGCTTGTTCGGTGATTAGAGGATGTTTGGCAGATGCGGCTCTCTATTCGATATTAGAGGAGAAGACCCCGAAGAATTTATGATCGAAGTTACACATTATGTATATAAAAAAAAATATATGCAACAAACTGATGTTGAAGAAGAGACTGTATAGCCTTTGGATGCAGGAAGGTGGAGATGTCTTGGGTCACATCTAGAGGATCGACCAGATGTACAATGAGTTGCTGAATATTGGGGTGAAGATGAAGGAGGAAGATAGATTTCTATTATTGCTATGCTCGCTGCCCCCTTTCTATGATCCATTGGTGACGACGCTGTTGTATGGCAAGGACACTCTGGAGTATGAAGACATGGTTTTGGTGCTTTGTGTTGGGAAATGTGTCCCAAAAAGCCAATCGTCAAACTGTTGACGGTTGAGCAACCAAGTATTATAATTGATTTGTTAATAAATAAAATATATTTGGCATCTTCATCATAAGCTTTCATCTTCTAATGAACTCCGTTGTTATGATGAAGTCCTTAGGACTATTTAAGTTCGATAAAGAGAGGATTTATCGATTAGTCCTTAAAACTGTTCACGACCAAATGATAGGCTGTTAATAAGGACGACAGCTTCTATCGAGCATAGGTCGCTGTAGGCCATATGGGTTGGTTGTCCTCTTAACCAAAGAGTGTGGAGACACTGGTATGGCATACAGGTGAGATGTAAGGGTACATCATCATTGAACGTGACCAACTCCAGAGCATTCTACTGTCGAGAATGTCTCTGATGGGATATAGGTATAAGTATCCCTTAGACCTGAGATCGCCTCAGTGACTTGCAAGCAACTCACTGTGCTTTGGTACTGGACTAACTGAATTTTTAATTCAGGGATGGAAGGCTTCTGGGCACAGTCAAGTACTTGCGAAGTCAGAGTGTGATCGAGATGGGATTGACCACTCCAAGAGTTGGAGAAGAATGAGTCGCTGTATTTCAATTTAGCAAAACCTTGGCCAGGGTAATCCATTAGATGGATTTGATATTTTGAAATACAATGTGGACAACCTGATCAGAGTTGACAGTTGAACTCTGGGGTGTCCTATGATCATTTTGGTCAAGGAGATGAATTATATGAAAACTATATCCACATGGGTTCTAAGGATGTTGTTCTACACATTCGACCTATCCGGTCATCGGGTACCATTGCTAGATGGTCACTTCGATTAGTACAAAAATTTATTTCTATACTACCGACTTAGGTTCGGACCTATGAGGTCACACACATTTGAGTTCATGATCCGATCGGATGGTTGATCAACGATTAAGAATCGTTCTAGGGTTAAATGATCAATACGATTGACATTTAACCCAGTGCAAGTATTACAGGAGGATCGATTAGCAATTCGATTGCTAATTGGCTTAATTTGATTAAGCCAATGGGCTGAGATTAATTCTAATTAAATATGATTTAATCAGATTTATTTTGGCTTGATTGGATCAAGTCCAATTGGTTTATTGGATAAGCCAAGTGCAAGGAAAAACTAGTCCTAGTTCAACTAGGACTTGGGTCAATCTAATTTCTAATTTGATTAAAAAATTAAATCTAATTTAAATCTAATTTAATCTGATTAAATTAGATTTTTAATTGGGTTAAGACCTATTTTAATTAGGTTGATCTAATTTTGGTTTGATTTGGTTTGAGAAACCAAATTAAAACAAGTCATGAGATAGAATCCTAGTAAGACTAGGATTCCACCTTGCGCCACATAAGCCTTCCCCACGCCCTCTCTCTTATTCAATGCCAATCTCCACTTATTTTGTGTGACAAAAGCCCTCTCCCAGGTCTCTCCCACGTTCACAAAAGGTCTCCTCTCTTCTTTCTTACATGGAAGGTGGTTTGGATCAAATCAAAAAGGAATAAGTTTGGATTTCGAATTCTATGAGATAGAGTTTTAGAAATCCAAAACTCTTTCAATTTTGCTCCAAATTTATCCAAATTTTTTTTGGAATTTTTGTGGCTTTTAGGATATATATTGTGCACCCTTTTCTAGTGATCTATGCATAAAAATATGGAGGAGGTGCTCAAGAGTTGGGCGCCCCTTAACTTGCCATGTTTGGATAAGCCTTGACTAGGTATTTGACCTAGACAAGGACTCTATCATATCTCTCTGCATAAAATAAGTTTCTTTATAAAATTTTAGGAAAAGATAGAGATTTGAGAGACCTTTGAGCCATTCAAAAATTAGAGAGAAAAACCTTTCGGTCGTAGAGATATAAAAGACACAAGTTAGGGTGTCTAGAAAGAAAAATGTGAAGAAGAAGAGGGTCTTCTTCTAGGATTTTTTGTTTTCATATCTTTCCTCCCTCCATCTTGAGTTTCCTGAGAGCATCTCAGATCTAAAACTCCTCCTTTTATTTTCCATCTTTGGAAGAGTCCAAATCAAGAAAAAGGAGGTACCTGATGAACCATCAAAGAAGGATCAGCGCAGTACTAGCATACTGTGCTGATTTCCTGAAGCAGGACTTCTGATCGAGATTCGTGGGCTCGTGTGGATGACTCCTAGAGGTCAGATGCATGTGTGGCTTGCAACATCATCCTTAAGTCCGGATCAGTGAGGTTAGAGCGTCTAACTTGCAAGGTAATAGATCTGATCTATTGTTTAATACATACATTAGATGTGGTATAGAAACATGTTGATATGATCAACATATAGTTCATGCTATATTTATATATTTTAATTTCTGATTTAATACTATGTAATAATCATGTAATAGGATCTTAGATCTAGGGATTCTCTGGTTTTAGAAAATAAATTTTGATTTATTTTAGTCTTCCGCTGTATGATCTTGAAAAAGTTTCAAGATCTAACCCTGAAACCCTAGATCTGGTTCCTACAATTGGTATCAGAGCCTAGATTCTTTATTACATGATTATTTATACATACTTAGATTATTTCTTAGATTAGATCTAATTTATAATCTGATTATTAAATCTAAAATTAAAATTTTAGATCAATCACAAACTGCAAGGTTGTCCTGCTGTAAGGTTTACCCCTTACAGTGCAAAGGTTGTCCTAGTTTGTGTAGATCTAGCTTTAATCATAAATTTGTTAGATATGATTTAGATTAAATTTATGATTTATTATATTTAAAAGATGTTTAAATCTGAAATAAAATTTCTTTGTTAATAATTTTTGTGCAAAGAAATTGTTTAAAGTTGAAACTGTTTCAATTACATGAACCTGTTTAGATTAGATCTAAAGTAGTTTCATATTTATTTCACTTGTATCTTGATTATGAATCAAATATGCAATATGGTTGGTAGAATCATATTGTAAAATTATTTTACAAATATGAAAATTATTTTTTGAAAAGCCGAACCCAACCCTCAGCCCAAAACTTAATTAAGAATTAAGAAGTTGTTTGATTAGGTTCTAGGATTGTGAATTGAAAAACTAAGACACAAACCATAACACATTGGGTTAATGGGTTAGTGAAATTTAGGTCCATTAATTGGGTTAGACCTATGGTTAGATTGAAGATGGACTTAATTAGAGAATTGACTAAATCTAATCAATTGTTGTCTTAGATTAGGTCAAGGATTCTCTAGATCAATTACAATAGTTGTAGTTGGTCAAGTCCATGTCTTTAACGAGAACCAAATGGACTTGATTCTTGGCTAAGCGGTCTAGCACGAACTGTTAGGTTGATCTAATCGAAACTAATTAAACCAGTTGGTGTCTAAGGTAAACCAAACCGGTGGTTTTTAATTGGTAGCCCGCTTACCTGGCCATTTCTGATGGTGTCTAAGGCAAGCTTTGGCAGACCTTCCCACTGATCGAACTTACCTGGTCTCTTGGTGAAATTATGTTTTGATCGGATCACTTGACTATTCGAGCTGACTCATGTCAGCTAGGTAAATCAGTGTGACTGATTTAGGTGCTCCTAGACCAGCCCTTTTAATGGTCTCCCTTAAGCTGACTTGGTGAAGCCAGTGGGAGGATCATGATAAGCTGGTTCATCTGACCTCTTCCTCTAAATTATTTAAATCCTCTAAAATTATTAGGTCCTTAAAATGACAAAGTTATGGAGATAACTGAGTCATAGCCTCCGATTAAGGTGTTTGATAATGAGTCCAGTAACTCAATAATCATTGCAGACCCAAAGGCCTGGTGCTTGTTGACTAATGGAATTATCACTCATCATATGATGACTTGGAAGTGTCTCTCTAATGGTGGTTAGGTGAGCCAACCAAAGTTAGGCTTAATCATTCGATGGTTAGATACACCAAGTATGATCATGTTAATGGTTGGACCTAATCGGATCTTTACAGTAGAGGCCAAAGCCTACTGATTAGGTTTCTGGGGCAAAATTAAAATTAGTAGAAATTGTTTAGAGAAACAATTGGTTATGAACCTACCCTTAGATGTACATGGGTTGACCAACCAAAGTTGGGCTGTGTGCAGTCTAAGTGGATTCTAGTACCCGCTAAGAAATTAGGATAATTTCTCGAATTGGAGGTAGAGGCTACCAATTCGAATAAAATAGTGGGAGAAACCTTTTGATTAAAGTTCAAATCTTTAGGTTTAATGAATCAATTACTAATTAGGTTATGGTTCTCCTTTGTGCAAATATGGCCACTTCTCTATCGCTCCGATCATTGTTGGACAATGATAAGTTGGTGGGACCCAACTTCGGTAGCTGGTACCGAAAGTTGAAGATAGTCCTGGAGCATGAACGGATCCTATATGTGATAATGGATCCTGCACCTAAGGAGCCAGCTGTCAATGTACGTGGAAAAGTCAGAGACACTTACCAGAAGTGGCTCAGTCACCGGACCACGGTGCGCTGTATCATGCTGGCTGCTATGAGCGACAAGTTCAGTCGCAGATTCGAGATAGCTCAGCCAAAGGACATGCTTCAAGTGTTGGAGGATGTCTTTGGCACACCCGATGATGTGGAGAGGCACAAGACTAGTTGTGCCATCTTCAACGCCAAAATATGGGATGGTGCCTCTGTCACTGATCATGTATTGTACATGATCGAGTTGATGGAACGATTGAGCAAGCTCGACTTTCCTTTGCATGAGCAGCTTGGGAAAGATGCAATACTGAACTCACTACCCAAGTCTTATCTCCCATTCCTCACTCATTATAGAATGACAAAGCCTGAAGAGAACTATCACGGATTACTGGGGTTACTTCAGAACTTTGAGAAGGATCACCAACTTCACAAGGAGTCGGTGAACTTAGTGGGAGGTTCGTCTTCTGGTTCTCGACCTTTTAAGAAAGGGAAGAAGAACAAGAAGAAGAAAGTCAAGAAGGTGCAAGTTTAGACTGGGACATCTGTGCAGAGCCAGACCAAAAAGATCAAGCATGATAAGAGTCTATTCTACTGGCAAGCACCCTAGATTAGATAGTGTGTCAGATATCTACTTATGGCACTGTAGGCTAGGTCATATAATCAAGAACAGAATAAACAGGTTAACTCAAGAGAAAATCTTCGAAGTCAGTGATTGTGAATCACTTCCAACCTATGAGTCCTGTCTTCTTGATAAAATGACCAAGTCACCTTTTACTGGAAAAGGTGAGAGAGCTACTGAGCTCTTGGGCCTAGTACATACTGATGTATGCGGGCCCATGAGCACCAGTACTAGAGGTGGATATTTCTACTTCATAACTTTCACGGATGACCTATCCCGATATGGATATGTCTATCTGATGAAACATAAGTCAGATTCATTTGAAATGTTCAAACGATTTCGAAGTGAAGTAGAAAAATAAACTGAGAAGAGTATTAAAACTCTTCGATCTGATCGAGGAGGAGAATACCTTTCTAGTGAGTTTCTCACATATCTAGGAGAGAATGGGATTCTCTCCCAATGGACTCCTCCAGGAACACCACAGCATAATGGTGTGTCTGAAAGGAGGAATCGAACTCTGTTAGACATGGTCCGATCCATGATGGGTTTTGCTAGCTTGCCGATATCCTTCTGGGGATATGCACTCGAATCGGCCTATTATCTGTTAAATAGGGTTCCAAGTAAGTCTGTAATTAAGACTCCATATGAGATATGGACGGGACGTAAGCCAGCACTTTCACACCTTAGGGTCTGGGGGTGCCCGACCTATGTCAAATGATTAGTCACAGACAAACTTGGACCTAGGTCTGACAAATGCTCATTCATAGGGTACCCCAAAGAGACAAAAGGATATTTTTTCTACCATGCTAATGAACAAAAGGTATTCGTCAGCCTTAAGGCAATCTTTTTAGAAAAGGAGTTCCTTGGTGAAGGAACCGTTGCCTCTAAGGTTGAACTTGATGAAGTTCAACAGGTAGAAGGACCGACACCAATAGCTGAACCTGAGTCTGATATGATTAGATCATATCCAGAGCCCAATGTACCTGCACCATTAAGGCGATCCGGTAGAGTACCGCATCAGCCGGATAGATACTATAGTTTCTTGATCCGGGACGGTGATCCCATCGAACTTGATGAGAATAATGAGGATCCGATCACCTATATGGATGCAATGCAGAGACCTGATTCTGAGAAATGGCTTGAAGCCATAAAATCCGAAATGGAGTCCATGAAGGTCAACGATGTATGGACATTGGTTGACCCACCTGAAAGGGTTAAACCCATTGGGTGTAAATGGGTCTTCAAAAGGAAGAGGGGCGCAGACGGAAAGGTGGAGACCTATAAAGCCCATCTGGTCGCTAAGGGGTATCGTCAACGTTATGGTATTGACTATGACGAGATGTTTTCCCCTGTGGCAATGCTTAAATCCATTCGGATAATGCTTGCAATAACTGTCCATCTGGATTATGAGATCTGACAGATGGATGTAAAGACAGCTTTCCTGAATGGAGAGCTGACCTAAGAGGTGTATATGATACAACCTGAGGGGTTTACATCCACAAATGAGTCCAAGGTGTGCAAGCTTCAGAGATCCATTTATGGACTGAAGCAAGCTTCTCGGAGTTGGAACATGCGTTTTGATAAGGTGATCAAAACATATGGCTTCATTAAGAATGGAGAAAAGCCCTGCATCTATAAATGGGTAAATGGTCCAGTTGTGGTATTCCTTGTCTTGTACGTGGATGACATTCTCTTAATCGAAAATGACATCCCCGCACTACAGGGAATAAAAGTTTGGTTGTCATCACAGTTCTCCATGAAGGATTTGGGTGAAGCATCCTACATCTTAGGGATGAAGATCTATAGGGATAGATCTAAAAGGATGCTTGGGTTATCCCAGTCCATGTACATAGACACTGTGCTGAAGAGGTTCAGCATGGAGAATTTTAAGAAGGGCTATCTACCGATAGGCCATGAAATTTCTCTCTCTAAGAAGGATTGTCCGACAACTCCTGAAGAGAGAGAGCGTATGAGTAGAGTCCCATATGCTTCAGCCATGGGATCTATCATGTACGTCATGACATGTACAAGACTAGATGTGGCATACTCACTAGGAGTAGTGAGTAGATACCAATCTGATCCTGGAGAAAATCACTGGAAAGTGGTTAAAGCCATCCTTAAGTATTTGAGAAATACTAAAGACCAATGGTTGGTTTATGGCGAGTCAGATCTGAAACTTGTCGGGTTCACAGACTCTAGCTTCCAATCTGACCATGATGACAGCAGGAGCATGTCGGGTTATATCTTTACTCTGAATGGTGGAGCCATCTGTTGGAAGAGTTCCAAGCAGCATACTGTGGCAGACTCTGTTTGTGAAGCAGAGTACATCGCAGCATCGGATGCCGCGAAGGAAGCTGTGTGGCTGAGGAAATTCATCAATGAGATTGAAGTAGCACCCTCTCTCGATGGTCCGGTCCTACTCTACTGCGACAGCACTGGTGCCATAGCTCAGGCAAAGGAATCCAAAGCACATCAGCGAACGAAGCACATCTTGCGCAGCTTCCACCTGGTCCGGGAGATCATGGATCGAGGTGACGTCGACCTTCAGAAGATCGACGGAAAGGAGAACCTAGCCGACCCCTTCACTAAAGCCCTGGCAATAAAGGAGTTCGACAACCACAAGTCGAAGATGGGTATTAGATATTGTGCCGAGTGGCTTTAGGATAAGTGGGAGTTGTTGGAAAATGTGTCACAAAAAACCAATCGTCAAACTATTGACGGTTGAGCAACCAAGTATTATAATTGATTTGTTAATAAATAAAATATATTTGGCATCTTCATCATAAGCTTTCATCTTCTAATGAACTCCGTTGTTATGATGAAGTCCTTAGGACTATTTAAGTTCGATAAAGAGAGGATTTATCGATTAGTCCTTAAAACTGTTCACGACCAAATGATAGGCTGTTAATAAGGACGACAGCTTCTATCGAGCATAGGTCGCTGTAGGCCATATGGGGTCGTTGTCCTCTTAACCAAAGAGTGTGGAGACACTGGTATGGCATACAGCTGAGATGTAAGGGTACATCGTCATTGAACGTGACCAACTCCAGAGCATTCTACTGTCGAGAATATCTCTGATGGGATATAGGTATAAGTGTCTCTTAGACTTGAGATCGCCTCAGTGACTTGCAAGCAACTCACTGTGCTTTGGTACTGGACTAACTTAATTTTTAATTCAGGGACGGAAGGCTTCTGGGCACAGTCAAGTACTTGCGAAGTCAGAGTGTGATCGAGATGGGATTGATCACTCCAAGAGTTGGAGAAGAATGAGTCGCTGTATTTCAATTTAGCAAAACCTTGGCCAGGGTAATCCATTAGATGGATTTGATATTTTGAAATACAATGTGGACAACCTGATCAGAGTTGACAGTTGAACTCTGGGGTGTCCTATGATCATTTTGGTCAAGGGGATGAATTATATGAAAACTATATCCGCATGGGTTCTAAGGATGTTGTTCTACACATTCGACCTATCCGGTCGTCGAGTACCATTGCTAGATGGTCACTTCGATTGGCATAAAAATTTATTCCTATGCTACCAGCTTAGGTTCGGACCTATGAGGTCACACACATTAGAGTTCATGATCCGATCGGATGGTTGATCAACGATTAAGAATCGTTCTAGGGTTAAATGATCAATACGATTGATATTTAATCCAGTGCAAGTATTGCAGGAGGATCGATTAGCAATTTGATTGCTAATTGGCATAATTTGATTAAGCCAATGGGCTGAGATTAAGTCTAATTAAGTATGATTTAATCAGATTTATTTTGGGCTTGATTGGATCAAGTCCAATTGGTTTATTGGATAAGCCAAGTGCAAGAAAAAACAAGTCCTAGTTCAACTAGGACTTGGATCAATCTAATTTCTAATTTGATTAAAAAATTAAATCAGATTTAAAGTTAATTTAATCTAATTAAATTAGGTTTTTAATTGGGTTAAGACCTATTTTAATTAGGTTGATCTAATTTTGGTTTGATTTGATTTGAGAAACCAAATTAAAACAAGTCATGAGATAGAATCCTGGTAAGACTAGGATTCCACCTTGCGCCACATAAGCCTTCCCCACGCCCTCTCTCTTATTCAACACCAGTCTCCACTTATTTTGTGTGACAAAAGCCCTCTTCCAGGTCTCTCCCACATTCACAAAAGGTCTCCTCTCTTCTTTCTTACATGGAAGGTGGTTTGGATCAAATCAAAAAGGAATAAGTTTGGATTTCGAATTCTATGAGATAGAGTTTTAGAAATCCAAAACTCTTTCAATTTTGCATCGAATTTATCCAAATTTTTTTTGGAATTTTTATGAATTTTAGGGTACATATTTTGCACCCTTTTCTGGTGATCTATGTATGAAAATATGGAGGAGGTGCTCAAGAGTTGGGCACCCCTTAACTTGCCATGTTTGGATAAGCCTTGACTAGGTATTTGACCTAGACAAGGACTCTATCATATCTCTCTGTATAAAATGAGTTTCTTTGTAAAATTTTAGGAGAAGATAGATATTTGAGAGTCCTTTGAGTCATCTAAAAATCAGAGATAAAAACCTTTGGGTCGTGGAGATATAAAAGACACAAGTTAGGGTGTCTAGAGAGAAAAACGTGAAGAAGAAGAGGGTCTTCTTCTAGGGTTTTTTGTTTTCATATCTTTCCTCCCTCCATCTTGAGTTTCCTGAGAGTATCTCAGATCTGAAACTCCTCCTTTTACTTCCATCTTTGGAAGAGTCCAAATCAAGAAAAAAGAGGCACCTGATCAACCATCAAAGAAGGATCAGCGCAGTACTAGCATACTGTGCTGATTTCCTGAAGCAGGACTTCTGATCGAGATTCGTGGGCTTGTGTGGATGACTCCTAGAGGCCGAACGCGTGTGCGGCTTGAAACATCATCCTTAAGCCTGAATCAGCATGGTTAGAGCATCTAACTTGTAAGATAATGATCTGATCTATTGTTTAATACATACATTAGATGTGGTATAGAAACATGTTGATATGATCAACATATAGTTCATGCTATATTTATGTATTTTAATTTTTGATTTAATACTATGTAATAATCATGTAATAGGATCCTAGATTTAGGGATTCTCTGGTTTTAGAAAATAAATTTTGATTTATTTTAGTCTTCCGCTGTATGATCTTGAAAAAGTTTTAAGATCTAACCCTGAAACCCTAGATCTGGTTCCTACAATGCTCCAATGAACAGCAAAAAAAGGTGACCAAGGATGGAGCTCTCCAGGAGGGTTTGGCCATAAGGGAGTGGTCAGGAAGAGAAAAAGAAAAGGGCAAGTCAAGAGGATGATCAAAGTCTTAGAAGAGTAGAAGCAAGAAAGAGGCTCGATGCTACAATTGCAATGAGATCGAGCACTCAAGCGAGATTGCCTGCAATGGAAGAGCAAGAAGAGAGACAAGGGAGGATCTGATGTGTTGAGTACAGTGGCTGATCAGGAGATGGAGGATGATCTCTTGGTGGTATCTGTTGGTCACAGGCGATACACAGATGTATGGATCCTAGATTTAACCTGTTCGCATCACTACACCCCAAACCGGTCTTGGTTTGTGACATACACCAAGATTGATGAGGAGACCGTGACACTTGGAGATGATCACCCATACAAGATTGCTGGTATAGGGAGCATTCAGGTGAGGATGTTTGATGGGATGGTGCAGACTCTCACAAATGTGAAGCATATCTCAGATTTGAAGAAGAATCTGATGTCACTAGGCTATTTACAACGGAGCAGCTTTAGCTTCAGCAGTCATGCCAGAAGTAGAGTCTTGAACATCTCCAATGGAGCCATGGTGGTGATGAGAGGTAGAAGGATGAAGAATAACCTCTATAGGTTGGAAGGATCTATGGTGACTGAAGAATCTGATGCAGCAGCTGCAGCATAGGATCAGTAGGGGGCTCATCGATTGTGGTACTACTGCCTAAGCCACATGGGTGATCATGTTGAATAAGCTGAGCAAGCATGGTCTGATTCCAGATCTGGATGGAGGTATTTTAGAGGTATGTGAGCCATGCCAGATGAAAAAGTAGAGGAGAGTACAGTTTGCCAGCAGTTTAGCCTACAGTGCAGTCCCACTGGAATTAGTCCACACTAATGTGTGGGGACCGGCCTCGGTTTCAATCAGAAATTATGGGGAAATTCAATGCAGGGGTAAAATGGTAATTTTAAAATTTTTTCAAAATTATGATTTTATAGTAGAAAAATATTAATTAATCTAATTAATTAATATAAATTTACCCTACATTAGGATCTAAATATGATATATACCATGCATGCATTTAAATTTGAAATTCAAATTCGAACAGTAAACACTTTACTGTAATGTGTTCAGAACATAATACCTTTGTGCGGGTAGTAGATCGCCGTAATCTGATCACCGTCAGGAGAGTCTGATCGTCGCGATGTAGCCACACAGTATGTCTGACCTCTGCGGATCATCCACATGAAGCTCTCAGTCTGATCGACTCCTCATGAGTGCTAGCTCGTTGTAGAGCCCTTTTGACGGCCGATGCTGATCGAACTCTTTCGATCGATGTCTATCGATTCTTTGGATACTTTGGATCATCAACAGACGTGCTTGAGAGGATGTTGAAGATCTTCCTAAAATTTGTGGGCTCACGACACTCGTAGCTCACCTTCTCACTTCCCGAACCTTAGGCTAAAACTCTAGGGAACTCACCGGAAACCTTGCACCCATTTTTCTTTCTTTTCTTTCTTTTTCTCTTGGAAGGATATGGACTTCCTTCTCATGCACAAGACTTCCTCACGCCCTAAAATTTTTCTCCAAAAATCTTCTTCTTGCATGCCCCACTCTTCTCTTCCTTTTATAACAACGTCAAACGTCTTATCCAAAAGAAAGGATAAAGATGAGTAATTGCACATTTGAATTCAAATCAAATTTTGAATTCAAATGAACACCAACTCATCCCTTATCCACTAAAGGTGTGAGGCGTGGCTTAAATTGTGCATGGAGTGATTTCATGAGAAACCTTTTCTCATGTAATAAATGGGGCGTAAAAAAAGGGATAAGGTGCAAAGATTGATTGCCCATTCAAATTCAAACTTTATTTTGAATTTGAACGGCCAACCAATCATCCTTATCCATTCATTTGGTATATTAAAGTAGGGCGTGGAGAGGGCTTGGTGTGAGGAAATAATTCATGAGAAGTTTCTTCTCATGAATTCAAATAGGTGCAATGGAAGTGAGGTGGCACATGGAGATTGGGTCAAGGTGGTTTCATTATTTAAACCAACCTAATTGAATCAAATAAGTTAGATCTAATTAGACTAATTTAAACTCAACTTAATTAGACTCAATAAAATCCTAATCAAATCAGGAATTGGCTAAGCCCAACCCCTAATCAGATCAGGGACCAAACCATCTTGACGATTAGGTCAACTCTTAACCTAATCGGGTCAAACCCAACTGAATCTAATTCAATTGGACTTGATCCAAAAATAATTACTCAATCAAATTGAGTTAATTAACGATCAAATCACTAATTAAATCTCTCATAAATACTGAGTCCAAATCCGATGGGCAATCGGGCATCAGAATTCATCGATATGTAACCCTGATCGAAAAGTTCCAACCAGTGAGACTCTTGACCCCAGTATCAGAGAATCCTGATTCTCGATCACTGAGTCCCAAACATGTAGGATTCTACACCAGCCATCAGATCAGATAGGAACCTCTAATGTGTGTGACCCCACAGGTTCGAACCTAAGCCGGTAGCACAGAAACCAATTCCTGTACTAATCGAAGTGACCATCTAGCAATGGTACCCGACATCTGGATAGGTCGAATAGTCACAATCGTAACACTCAGAACCTACATGAATATGGTTACTGTATAATTCATCCTTTTGACCCCTGTGTTTAGGATGACTCAGGGTTAAACTGTCAACCCTGATCAGATCATCCGAATCGTGCTCAACTCAAACAGTCCTGTGACTCCTCACAAGGACTACCCTGACCAAGGTTTTGCTAAATTGAAACACGACTGTATACAGCTCCTAAACTGGAGTGGTCAATCCCATCTTGACACACACACCGACAAGTCAAGTACTTGACTACACCCAGCAGCCTTCCATCACTGAATTAGAAATTCAGGTAGTCCAGTGCCTAAGTGCAGTGAGTTGCTTGCAAGTCACCGTGGTGGTCTCAGGTCGGAGGGACATTTATACCCATATTCCATCGGAGCAAATCTTGATAGCAGAAATAGCTTCGGAGTCGGTCATGTTCAGTGCAGATGTACCCTCACATCTCACCTGTATGCCATACCAGTGTCTCCACACTCATTGGTTAAGAGGACAATCAACCTATATGGCACACAACGACCTAGGCTTGATAAACGTTGTCATCCTTGGTAACAATGTATCATTTGATCACGAACAGATTTAAGGACTAAACGATAAATCCTCCTTTGTCGAGTCTAAATAGTCCTAAAGACTTCACCACAACATTTGAGTTCATTAGAAGATGAAATATTTTGTGATGAAAAATATCAAAATAATTTTTATTAATTCATAATTTATGTACAAATATAAAAATGAGCACAACCGTCAACAGACTGACGATTGGCTTTGGGACACTATTCCCAACAATCTTCCACTTGGCCTAAAGCCAATCGGTGCAGTATCTAATACCCATCTTCGACTTGTAGTTGTCGAACTCCTTCACTGCAATGGCTTTAGTGAATGGGTCAGCAAGGTTCTCCTTCCTATCGATCTTCTGAAGATCGACATCACCTCGATCCATAATTTATCGGATGAGATGGTAGCGGCGCAGAATATGCTTCGTCCGCTGGTGTGCCTTTGGTTCCTTCGCCTGAGCAATGGCTCCAGAGCTGTCATAGTAGAGCAGAACTGGACCAACAAGGGAGGGTGCTACTCTGAGCTCGGTGATGAAT
The DNA here is from genome assembly GCF_000442705.2 of Elaeis guineensis. Classification (NCBI taxonomy): domain Eukaryota; kingdom Viridiplantae; phylum Streptophyta; class Magnoliopsida; order Arecales; family Arecaceae; genus Elaeis; species Elaeis guineensis. The sequence continues at coordinate 24,128,443 of NC_026007.2, read as the reverse complement.
TTTCTCAATCACACCGCTTCTTTGGCAGCATCTGATGCAGCGACATACTCCACCTCGCAAACTGAATCAGCCACTGTATGCTGCTTGGAACTTTTCCAGCAGATAGCCCCACCATTAAGGGTAAAAATAAATTCAGACACACTTTTATTGTCATCATGATCAGACTGAAAACTAGAGTCTGTAAATCCTATAAGTCTCAAGTTCGATTCACCATAAACAAGCCACTAGTCTTTAGTATTTCTTAAATACTTCATGATGGTTTTAACAACCTTCCAGTGATTCTCACCTGGATCAGATTGGTATCTACTCACTACCCCTAGTGAGTATGCCACATCTGGTCATGTACATGTCATAGCGTACATGATAGATCCTACTGCTGAAGCATATGGAATCCTACCCATACGCTCTCCCTCTTGAGGTGTTGTTGGATAATCCCTCTTTGAGAGAGAAATTCCATGGCCTATCAGAAGATAGCCTTTCTTGAAATTCTCCATGCTGAACCTCTTCAGCATAGTATCAATGTACGTGGACTGAGATAAACCAAGCAACCTTTTACATCTATCCCTATAGATCCTCATCCCTAGGATGTAGGAAGCTTCTCCCAGATCCTTCATGGAGAACTGTGACGATAGCCAAATCTTTATTCCCTATAATGCAGGGACATCATTTCCAATTAAGAGAATGTCATCCACATACAATACAAGAAATACTACTACTGGACCATGAGCCCACTTATAAATGCAGGGCTCTTCTCCATTCTTAACGAAGCCATATGTCTTGATCGTCCTATCAAAATGTATGTTCCAACTCCGTGATGCCTGCTTAAGTCCATAAATGGACCTCTGTAGCCTTCACACCTTAGACTCATCTGTGGATGTGAATCCTTCAGGTTGTATCATATACACCTCTTCATCCAGCTCTCTGTTTAGGAAAGCTGTCTTCACATCCATCTGCCAGATTTCATAGTCCAGATGGGCAGCTATCGCAAGCATAATCCGAATGGATTTGAGCATTGCCACAGGAGAAAATATCTCGTCATAGTCTATACCATAACATTGACGATATCCCTTGGCAACCAGACAGGCTTTATAGGTTTTCACCTTTCCGTCTGTGCCTCTCTTCCTCTTGAAGACCCACTTACACCCTATGGATTTTACTCCTTCGGGTGGGTCAACCAATGTCCACACATCGTTGACCTTCATAGACTCCATTTCGGATTTCATGGCCTCCAGCCATTTCTCAGAGTCGGGTCTCTGCATTGCATCCATGTAGGTGATCGGATCCTCATCATTTTCATCAAGTTCGATAGGATCGCCGTCCCGAATCAAGAAACCATAGTATCTATCCGATTGACGTGGTACTCTACCAGATCGCCTTAAGGGTGCTTGAACAATGGGCTCCGAATCTGATCTAACCAAATCCGGTTCAAGTTCAGCAACTTGTATCGGTTTTTTCACCTGTCGAACTTCATCAAGTTCAATCTTAGAGGCAACAGTCCCTTCACCAAGGAACTCTTTTTTCAAAAAGATTGCCTTAAGGCTGACAAATACTTTTTGCTCATCAGCTAGGTAGAAGTAATACCCTTTGGTCTCTTTTGGGTATCCTATAAAATTATACTTGTCAGACCTAGGTCCAAGCTTGTCTGTAATTAAATATTTAATATAAGTCAGACACCCCCAAACTCTAAGGTGCGAGAGTACTGGCTTACATCCTATCCATATCTCATATGGCATTTTGGTTACAGATTTACTCGAAACTCTATTTAGAAGGTAACAAGTCGATTCGAGCACATATCCCTAGAGGGAGATCGACAGACCAGCAAACCCCATCATGGATCGAACCATGTCCAACAAGGTCCGATTTCTCCTTTCGGATACACCATTATGTTGTGGTGTTCCAGGAGGAGTCCTCTGAGAGAGAATCCCATTCTCCCCAAGATATGTCAGAAAATCATTGGAAAGGTATTCACCTCCTCGATCAGATCGAAGAGTTTTAATACACTTTTCAGTTTGTTTTTCTACCTTATTTCGGAATAGTTTAAACATTTCAAATGACTTCAATTTATGCTTCATTAAATAGACATACCCATACCTCGATAGGTCATCTGTGAAGGTTATGAAGTAGAAATATCCACCTCTTGCACTTGAGCTCATGGGTCCACATATATCAGAATATACCAAACCCAAGAGTTCACTGGCTCGCTCACCTTTTCCAATAAAAGGTGATTTCATCATTTTACCAAGAAGATAGGACTCACAGGTTGGAAGTGATTCACAATCGCCTACTTCAAGAATTCCTTCTTGAGCCAACCTGTTTATCCTGTTCTTATTGATATGACCTAGCCTACAGTGCCAAAGGTAGACTTCTAACACATTATCTATTCTAGAGCATTTACCGGAGGTTTGAACCACATTAACAGGTTGTGATAGAAAGTAAATTCTATTATTAAGTTGTCCAACAAACATTGTAACACCATTCAAAATGATATTGCAAATATTTTCTTTTATTAAAAATTGATAACCGTTCATGGCCAAAAAGCCTACAGAAATAATATTTAATAAAAAGCTTGGACAATAGTGACATTCACTCAGAATTATATTTCGAGAATTGATTACAAGGTTCATGATTCCTAATGCTAGAACTGAAACTTTGCTTCCGTCTCCAACGTTCAGGAACCTCTCGCCTTTATCAAATCTCCTACTGACCTGCAGACCCTGCATCGAATTGCAAATATGATAAGGGCTTTCGGTATCCAATACCCAGGCAGTAGTATCACAAATGAAAAAGTTGCAAGGTGTTATCATATAAGTACCTTGCATCATCTTTGGCCTGTTCGAGTCTAGGGAGGCAATGTATAGAGGATAGTTCCTCTTTCAGTGCCCCTGCTTCTTGCAAAAGAAGCACTCTGCCTGGCTCTGATCGGGCCTGTGCTTCTTGGTCTGACCCTGTGCAGACATCCCAGCATGCGGCTACACCTTCTTATTTTTCTTCTTCTTGTTCTTTTTCCCTTTCTTAAAGGGTCGACGACCAGAAGAAGACCCTCCCACAATATTTACCGACTCCTTATGGAGCTGGTGGTCCTTCTCAAAGTTCTGCAGCAACCCCAACAAGCCGTGGTAGTTCACTGCAGGCTTTGTCATTCAAAAATGAGTAAGGAAGGGAAGGTAGGACTTGGGCAGAAAATTAAGGATCGCATCCTTACCGAGCTGCTCATGCAGGAGAAAGCCCAGTTTACTTAGGCGCTCAATCATTTCGATCATGTACAGTACATGATCAGTGACTGAGGCTCCATCCCTCATCCGAGCATTGAAAATGGCACAACTAGTTTTGTGCCTTTCAACATCGTCAGGTGTGCCAAAGGAGTCATTCAACATTTGAAGCATCTCCTGTGGTTGGGCATTCTCAAACCTATGGCTGAACTCATCATTTATTACCGCCAGCATAATGCATCGAACGGTGGTGCAGTCGTTGAGCCACTTCTGGTAAGTGTCTCGGACCACCCCTCTAGCATTCGGGGCTGGCTCCTCAGGTGCCGGATCCGTTACTACATAAAGGATCCGCTCATGATCAAGGATGATTTTTAATTTTTGATACCAGCTATCAAAATTAGGTCCCATGAGCTTGTCATTATCTAATAATGACTAGAGGGACAAGGTAGTGGCCATAGCTGCATAAAGGAAAACCCGACCTCTATTAGTACATAAATTATAAATACTAAAGACTTGGACTTTAGTCTAAAGTTTCTCCCAGTATTTTTATGAACTGGTAGCCTCAACTTTCAATTCGAGGAATTACTTTAATTTCTTAATGGGTACTAGAATCCACATAGACTACACACGAGCCCAACTTTGGTTGGTCAACCCATGTGCATCTATGGATAGGTTCATAACCAGTTGTTTCTCTAAATAACTTCTAGTAATTGATTTTGCCCCAGAACCTAATCAGTAGACTTTGGCCTCCACTAAAAAGATCTGGTTAGGTCCAACCATTAACATGATTTGATTTGATGAATCAGACCAATAAATGATCAGGCCTGACTTTGGCCGGCCAACCTGATCACCATCAGAAAGACTCAAACCAAATTATCATATTATGAATGATAATTCTATTAGTCAATAAGCACCAGACCTTTGGGCCTCCAATGATTATTAAACTAATGGACTCATTATCACTCACTTAATGGGAGGCTATGACTTAGTTATCAATATAACTTAATCATTTTTAGGGACCTAATAATTTTTGAAGATTTTATTAAAGGATAGATGAGAAGAAAATATCCAGCCAATTTCAATCCTCCCACTGACTTCACCAAGTCAGATTAAAAAGGATTTAAATAAAGTTGGTATTAGGAGCACCTAAATCAGTCAAACTGATTTACCTAATGACATGGGTGAGTCCTAATCATCAAGTGATCTAATCAAAACCTAATTCACTAGGTTGGCTAGGTAAGTGAGATTAGTGGTGGGGATAAGCCATTAACTCGTTAGAGATCAAATCACTGCGAGTAGCTCCCGCTTAAAAACCACTGGTCAAACTGCCAAACTTACCTTAGACACCAATCGGTTCATTAGTTTTAATTTGATCAACTTAGTAAATAGGGTTCCACCGCGTAGCCATGAATTAAGTCCATCTTGGTCTAGTTAAAGACATGGACCCATTCAACTACAACTATTGGAGTTGAGTCTAGAGTATCCTTGACCTAATCTAATTCAACTTTTGATTAGATTTGATCAATTACTCTAATTTAGTCTATTTTTTTAAGCTAACCTTAGGTCTAACCCAATTATGGACCTAATCCATCTAACCCATTGACCCACAAGTTTATGCAATTATCTTAGGTCTTAATTCACAATTCTAGACCTACTAGACAACACTTAATTCTTTTAATTAAGTATTTGGGCTGATGGGTCAGGATTTGGCATTTCGAAAATAATTTTTAAATTTGAAAGGTTTTATTTTTTATTCACCAAATATGTTGACTCATTTCACAAATAGATCAGCACATTTCATAAATAGCAATCCTATTGCTAATTACATAACAGAAAATAACTCAATCAAAATAAATCATGAATATTCCTTTAGATCTAATCTAACACATTCATGATAAATTTCATAATTGAACCTTTACAATTAATTCCTTTCACTGCTTCATCAGCATGGGATATAATTACAGCGGCATCCCTACCATAATAGGAGACCCCATCGAATGGGAGGAGAGGACCTTTAAACCCTGCTTTTCTCCTATGACCGGACGGTCATGGCAACCAACCCAATTCGATTACTTGCTACTTGGATCAAGTATATCTAAATATACCCATTTCAAAATTTAAATTTCAAATTTTAAATTTTAAATTTTGAATTTCAAATTTCAAATAAATTTTAAATTTCAAATTTTTGAATTTCAAAATTTTGAATTTCAAATTTTGAATTTTAAATTTTGAATTTCAAATTTTGAATTTCAAATTTGAAATTTCAATCAAATTTCAAATTTTAAATTTCAAATTTTGAATTTCAAATTTTTTAATTTTGAATTTTGAATTTCAAATTTCAAATTTCAAAATTCAAATTTCAAATTTTGAATTTCAAACTTTTGAATTTTGAATTTTGAACAACTTTCAAAATTCAAATTTTAAATTTTGAATTTTAAATTTTAAATTTTAAATTTAAACTTTTAGATTACAACTTAATCTATGTATGCAAATATATATATCATATCTAAGAACCTGCTCTGATACCATTTGAAGTGAAATTCAGTGCAGGGGTAAAATGGTAATTTTAAAACTTTTTCAAAATTATGATTTTATGATAAAAAGATTAATTAATCTAATTAATTAATATAAATTTATCCTACACTAGAATCTAAATATGATATATAGCATGCATGTATTTAAATTTGAAATTCAAATTCGAACAGTAAACACTTTACTGTAATGTGTTCAGAACACAATACCTTTGTGCGGGAAGTAGATTGTCGCAATCTGATCACCGTCGGAAGAGTCTGATCATCGTGATGCAGTCACACAGTATGTCTGGCCTCTGTGGATCATCCACATGAAGCTCCCGATCTGATCGACTCCTCACGAGTGCTAGCTCGTTGTAGAGCCCTTTTGACGGCCGATGCTGATCGAACTCCTTCGATCGATGTCTGTCGATTCTTCGGATGCTTTGGATCATCAATAGATGTGCTTGAGAGGATGTTGAAGATCTCTCTAAAATTTGTGAGCTCACGACACTCGTAGCTCACCTTCTCACTTCCTGAACCCCAGGCTAAAACTCTAGGGAACTCACCAGAAACCTTGCACCCACTTTTCTTTCTTTTCTTTCTTTTTCTCTTGGAAGGATATAGACTTTCTTCTCACGCACAAGACTTCCTCACACCCCAAAATTTTTCTCCAAAAATCTTCTTCTTGCATGCCCCACTCTTCTCCTCCTTTTATAACAATGTCAAATGTCTTATCCAAAAGAAAGGATAAAGATGAGTAATTGCACATTTGAATTCAAATCAAATTTTGAATTCAAATGGACACCAACTCATCCCTTATCCACTAAAGGCATGAGGCATGGCTTAAATTATGCATAGAGTGATTTCATGAGAAACCTTTTCTCATGTAATAAATGGGACGTAAAAAAAGGGATAAGGTGCAAAGATTGATTGCCCATTCAAATTCAAACTTTATTTTGAATTGGAATGGCCAACCAATCATCCTTATCCATTCATTTGGCTCATTAAAGTGGGGCGTGGAGAGGGCTTGGCATGAGAAAATAATTTATGGGAAGTTCCTTCTTATTGGTGCAAAAATCTGCCTGCATTGGAGAAGCTGGAGTCGAGGGTGTCGCGGTTGCCGCCGGGACCTTCAAAAGAAGTCTAAACTGGAGGTGAGGTTGCTCCGGCAAGACCCTCCGATGCTCAAGTCAGTTCTCTGCCTCAACAAGAATGGAGTGCTCGAACGAAAATTTTAGCAGAGTTTCTAGGTAAAAATGATGGCTTCGAGAATAATGTATCTAGGGTCCCCCTTTTATAGGCGGAGGGGGCAACAGACTGATAGCGATGTCTGTAACCGTCTGGCAGTGGGCCGCCCAGAGTCAGGAGGAGTTTGTTGTGGAGAGTAGTGGAGTGGAATCATGGCTATCACCGGGACATGCCACGTGGAGTCTGTCGTGGGGAGTGGAGCGGCGTCCGTTGTCGCGACTTGCCAGAGGATGGAAGAATCGTGCGGTATCTGTCACAGAAAGTGGAGCAGGATCGTGGGCATCATAGCGGTTGGCCAGGGAGTAATGGAGCCGTGCGGAATCCATCGCAGGAAGTGGAGCAGAGTCGTGGCCATTACTGCGGCCACGCCAGGGAGTATAGGCCTGTCGGCTGAAGCTCGGCTGGAGTGTCTGGCGGGGAGAGGTGGTTAGCTACCTATTCTAGAGGAGCCTGAAGTCCGGCTCTCATGGGAGTCCGGATGAAGTCTTCCTTTAGTCGAAGTTAAGGATGAGGTCCGGCTCCTGTGAGAGTCCGGACTGAGTCTTCCCGCAGTTGGAGTTGGAGACGAGATCTGGCTCCTGTAGGAACCCAGGCGAGGTCTACCTGCAATCAAAGTCAGGGGCGAAGCCCGGCTCCCTTAGGAGTCCGGATGGAGTTTACCAGCAGCCAAGGTCGAGGGCGGAGCCCGGCTCTCGTAGGAGTCCGGGCGGAGCCTTCCAGCAGTCGAGGTCAGGGATGGAGCTCGGACGGAGTCTTCCTTCGGCTGGAGTCAGAGACGAGGTCCGGCTCCCGTAGGAGTTCGGGTGGAGTCTTCCTGCAGCTGGAGCTGGAGGCGAGATCTGGCTCCCGTAGGAGCCCGGGCTGAGTCTTCCTGCAATGGAAATTATGGGTGAAGTCCGGCTCCCGTAGGAGTCCGAACGAAGTTTACCTGTGAGCGAAGTCGTGGACGAAGCTTGACTCCCGTAGGAGTCCGGGCAAAGTCCGCCTACAGCCAGAGTAGGGAACGAGGTCCGACTCCCGTAGGAGTCTGGGCGGAGTCTTCCCACAGCTGGAGCTAGAGGGGAGATCTGGCACCCGTAGGAGGCCGGGCTGAGTCTTCCTGCAATGGAAATTATGGGTGAAATCCGGCTCCCGTAGGAGTCCGGATGAAGTTTACCTGTGAGTGAAGTCGTGGGCGGAGCTCGGCTCCCGTAGGAGTCCGGGCGAAGTCCGCCTGCAGCCGGAGTCGGGAACGGGGTTCGGCTCCCGTAGGAGTCCAGATGAAATCTGGTAGTCGTAGGAATCTACCGTTGGAGAAGTTCAGCCATTGATGAAGTCTGGGGTAGTTCGGATTGGAGTTGAACCTGGCTGGAAGAAGTCTGAAAGGGATTCGAGGAACAGCTGATAGTCGTAGAAAGTCGGCTGGCGGTGGAGCTTAGTGAGCACTTGGGGCGGCTTAATAGATAACTGGGGGAACTCATGTTGAAGGAGCTCGGGTGGTGCAGTGGGAGTTCGTCCGTCGGGAGAATTTAGTCAGCACTGTGGGAATCCGATCGTTGGAGAAGTCTGGAAAGATACCATCTACGATCGAAAGCCGGAGGAGTCCTGGGAGGGTCAATCCTGTTAAGAACTTCGGCTGAGGGTATTTTATACCCAACACCAGTCCCCCTACTTCTGAGTTCGAATTTCGAATGAAGGAAGTATAGAAAGATTGTCACAACCAAAGTTGCTCCCTCAATGTCCGCGCACAATCATCCTCAGATATTTTGTCATTTAATGCACGTGCGCTGGAGTCTTTTCAAATCGAGGCGATCCGAAGAGGCTCTTTTGGAACCTGCAGCGGAACGATGCTCAAAGCGGGGCGTAATAAAGGCACTATCAGTCGTTTGCCACTTTTTAACCGCCCACTATGGTGAGTGGGACATGCGGCGAAAAGAGGCCGGCTAGAGGGGATTCGCAATCATCATTATGCCGGATCTTAGGGCCTATTTAAACCCGCACTCCTCCTCCAAGGTCCCGCTCTATCCGACGGTCTCATTCTAGCATCCTTCTTCTCCCTGAGAACTTCGATTTTTCTCAGCACCCTTTCCAGCCTTAGGCGTTCCTCGAGCCATCCCCATTTCTGTACCTTCGTACCTCTCCGAATCGCCTAGGTTAGTCTCAAAACTCCTTCCTCTTTTTGTTCTTCCTTTTACCTTTCGATCTTTCTTTCTCTTGCTCTGCACATCAGTCCCTCGAGACCTTGTCCGTGATTTTCCTCGATTTTTAGAGATTTCACCTTTGTAAGTGGTCTTCGTGTGATTCTAGATGTCTTCCAGGGGTTCTTCTTCTAGCGGCTCTAGGAGTTCGTCTGTCTCGGTCTCCCAGAGTCCTCAGGCGGTAGATGAACCGGTTGGTAGAGCTGAACCTCATCAGATTTTTGCATTGGATGCCATTCCTTGTTCTCTGACTCCAGACGAACTCCAACTGATAAGAGTTCAGTATGGGGTTCCTCCGGAGTACGAGCTGAAACTTTCTGGCCCGTCCGACCGGGCTAGTGCCCCTCCCCCCGACTGCTTCTGCCTGTACCAGGAGGCCTTCCGTGCCGGACTCCGACTTCCTCTTCCACCTTTTGTCATTGCTCTTTTCCAATTTTTGGACATTTTTCTGGCTTCGATTGCACCGAACTCCTTTAGGTTTTTGATAGGGTTCCTCTCTCTTTGTCATGTAGTCGAAGTCCAGCCCACCCTTTCCTTGTTTAGATACTTCTACACCTTCAAGCATCATCCCACGGTGAAGGATTGGTGGTACTTCTCCCCATAGTTCGATAGGAAGGGGTTACTAAAAGGTGCCCCTTCTTCTATCCATAACTGGAAGGAGAAGTTTCTTTATGTTCGATGCCCGACCTTGAGGCTAGAGTTGCCCCCTTGGGGCTCCCTGAGGGACTCCGTCCGTCGGGCACCCAGCCTGGGGGGGGACGACCATCAAGCCTCCCAGAAACTCCTCAAATATCTAACTCTTTCTCTCCCCAACCTCCTGAAGGAGCAGTTTCTGTTCAACATCGGCCTGAGCCCCCTGGATCCTGCCAGTATTTCATCTCTCCTTTTTTTTTTTTTTAGGCATGGACGTCGAAGAAGTACAGATGCTTGCCAGGGGCCTGAAGGCTCTCAAAAGAAAGGGTGCCGCGGCCTCTAGGTCAGTGAAGAGGGCCAGAGTGGAGGGGACGAGTTCGGCCGCACCCGCCCAAGCAACCTCAGCTGCCGACGTCCTTGCAGACACTGAGCGTCCCGCCGCCCCGGCTTCCCCGAGGGGATTGAGTTCTCCTACCGAGGTCCCTGCATCGGAGATCTATCCTAAGGAGGTGCCAGGGGGCGAGAGGAGGAAGACCTTGGCCCGCAGGGTCGGCAGTCACCGGGCTGCCACTGAAGAATCCCGCGGCTCTGAAGAGGAGTAGGGGGATGATCCCTTCAGTGACAGGGATCTAATAAAAAAGCTGGTAGACGGGTGCTCACTGCCCAAAGTCATCCAGAGGATCGTCCACATCGATCCTACACAATGAGTCTGGGACTCGCTGGGGGCCTTCCTTGAGGTAAGTAGATTCATCCTCCTTTTTCCTTTCGCTTCTTCATTTAATTAACTTTCCAGCTCCCATTCTGACCCTCCGGTCGCCCTTACAGCTGGGCACCAACTCCTCGCCAACATCAAGATGACAAACAAGGTGGTGGAAGGTCAGCAGGCCGAGGCTGCCCGCCTTAAGGAAATGGCCCTCGAGGTGGCTGGTCTCCGAGAGGTGCTTGAGAGAGAGAGACAGACCTCAGTGGAATAGAAGGCCGACCTGGAGGAGATGGTGTGGAGGGCGGAGGTCGAGGTTGCCAACATGGCGGAACAGATCCCAACCCTGGTCTCGGAGGCCAGGGGTCAAGCGATGGAGGAGTTCAAGGCTTCCACCGAAATGAAGAAGTTGAAGGTTGAGTTCGGTCAAGCCACATTCAATAGAAGGTTCGAGCTCTGCCAGGAGAAGATGGTCGTGAAATTTCCCGAGCTCGACCTCAGCTTCTTGGACGAGGCATCCGAGGATGAAGCCGGACCCTCCACCGCCATTGCAGCCGCCGCGGTCCATCCCCCAGAGGTGCCGAGTCCCCCCGTTGATCCAGAGGTCCAAGACCTCTAACCTTGTATTCTTCCTTTATTGCCATTTTTCTTCTTTCTTTTGTCTTCAAGAAACGTTCAGTCAATAAAATTGGTCTCCTCCTTGTGGGAGACTTTTTTTCTCTTCTTTTTCTTTCTTTCTTTCTTCTTCTTTGTAATGAGCTGCATCTTAACGTGTTGACCTCCCGATGGCAGTGCCCCGCCAAAGCACTTCTCTTGCCTCAGGAGATTCTGCTGAAGTCTATAATCTAGCGGCTGAAGAAGGAAGTCCTCCATTTAACAAAAAGGTCGAAGAAGATGGAAGGCGAGCTTTGCAGGTTGAGGGAGAGTCATTCCGAAGCCACCGCAGAGGCCACCTACTTTCAGAATCTCCACGTGAAGGGGATCATGGAGTATAGCTGGAGGAAGGCGAACTTTGAGAAGGATCTTGAGGAACACAAGAAGTGTGCCAGCGATCAAATTTGGGCTCAATCTGCCAAAATCAGTTCCCTTAGGGTGGAGCTGTCGGCTGCCTAGGAGAGGATTGGCCAGCTGGAGGGAAGTTCATCCTGGCTTTTGACTCGGGTCGACAGTGATCGGGAGTGGTCGAAGAAGGTCTCCGACCTCCAGCAGTAGCTCCAGGATGCCGAGGCGAGCTACGATGCATACCGGGCTGGCTGGCGCAAGCAGGTGGACGAATACAAGGGGAGGCTCTGGATGGCGACCGATGAGGTTGCCTGCCTTCGAAGGCACCTAACTGAGGGGGCTCAAACTGCCTCCGCTCGAGATTCTGACGAACTCTAATCCCCGAGGAGGATCGCAGAAGAACTATCCGTCGCTCTTGGGGAGGGGAAGGCTGAGCTGCAGCAATTGAAGATCCAGCTGGTATGCGAGCAGCAGGCCGTCAAGGATGCGGAGGTAGAATCTGAGGTCCTGAGAAAAAGGCATCGAGAGGTGGAGAATGAAAGCCAGCAATCTCATCGAAGATACATGGAGATATTAATGAGAGAGAGAGAATTGGAAGTAGAAGTCAAACATTTAAGGGGTTCCCTGGCGAGGATCGAAGCCGAAAATCTGAGGTCGGAGGAAGCCAGATCCCCTTAGGACTCCTTTTGTCCTTCCATCTTCCCATGTATATATTTTTTCTTTTGTTGTTTTGTCTTGTTCTTGTTGTTTTGCTTTTCTTCCTTTAGCCTGCTAGGCTTTGTAGTGTATATTTTGTGAATGAAATGAAAAAGAGATTTTGTGTTACCTCATCCACGTGTTGCATTAAATCATCATCCGCCGAACTTCTTTTGTCTCTTGACTTGTTCGACGTCGGTGTCATTCGAAGGTGCCCAGTCGTCACCACATTGATTTGCTTTTCTTGTCGTCCATGGCCATAGGCTCGAGCTCGTGGTCTGAACTTCGCATTACCTTGGAGGAGTCATTATCTTTTTGACCCATGTCGAGAGCCTTCTTAGAGACCCGGGATGCTCGGTAGGAGCTTTCATCTTTGTTGAGATGAAGTTCTCTATGTTTTTGGTGTAGTTTGTTTTTCATCTATTGCCGATGTAGTTCGTCGCTTTCCTTTTTAATTTTCCTCCTCTTTTCTGAGTGAGGGTCCTCCCCTTGCTTTTTGCGGGGTCGCGTAGAGGTGTGGAGGTGCCATTGACGAGACTTTTCCCTTCGATCATGTTGGGTGACCAGGTTTTTGTCATCGTCAGGATGAGGTCCTCCTTCTGTTCTTGACGTAGTCGATCTCAGCTCAGGTTAGGACGAGATACTCCTTCTATTCCCAACGGGGCTGTGGGGGCACATAAAGGTCGTTGTGAGGGCCTCTCCCCCCATCCGGTCTAAAAGAATCAGGTCTTTGACTTTGCTCATGTCAGGATGAGGTTTTCCTCCTATTCCTAACAAGGCTGTGGGGGCACATTAGGGCGTTGTAGGGCCTCTCCCCCCATCTGGTCTAAAATAATCGAGCCTTTGACTTTGCTCACGTTAGGGCGAGGTTCTCCTCCTATCCCTAACATGACTGTGGGGGCACATAAGGGCGTTGTAGGGCCTCTCCCCCCATCCGGTCTAAAGGAACTGGGCCTTTGACTTTGCTCATGTTAGGGCGAGGTTCTCCTCCTGTCTCTAACATGGCTGTGGGGGCGCGTAAGGGCATTGTAGGGCCTCTCCCCCAATCTGATCTAAAAGAACCGGGCCTTTGACTTTGCCTATGTTAGGGCGAGGTTCTCCTCCTGTCCCTAACATGGCCTTGGGGGCACTCAAGGGCCGTTATATGGGCCTCTCCTCCGATCCGATCTTAAAATAATCGGACTTTCACTTTGTTCATGCTAGGACGAGATTCTCCTCCTGTTCCAAACATGACTATGAGGGCACTCAAGGGCCGTTATATGGGCCTCTCCTCCGATCCGATCTTAAAATAATCAAACTTTCACTTTGCTCATGCTAGGACGAGATTCTCCTCCTGTTCCTAACATGACCATAGGGGCATTCAAGGGCCGTTATATGGGCCTCTCTCCCAATCCGATCTTAAAATAATCGGACTTTCATTTTGCTCATGCTAGGACGAGATTCTCCTCCTGTTCCTAACATGACCATGGGGGCACTCAAGGGTCGTTATATGGGCCTCTCCCCCGATCCGATCGTAAAATAATTAGACTTTCATTTTGCTCATGTTAGGACAAGATTCTTCTCCTGTTCCTAACATGACCTTGTTTTAATTGTTTGAAGGGGTCATCCTCAGTCGTAACAAGTCCATGCTACAAGGAAAAGACATGCAAAGTCGAAAGGAATTTTGATTCAAAGCAAAGTCGTTAGTAATACATTTACAAACTTTCCAAGTCTCATGATCGTGGAAGGTCTGCTCCCCCTTGGGGTCCTCCAGCGATGGAGTTGATGATCCCAATTGGAGGCCGATCTCCGGATTGCTCTTCCCTCCTCGACGGCTCGGGCTGTGGCAGGGCCCTTGGCTGATCTTCTCTACCCTCAGGCCGGCGTCGAATGAACCTATCGAGTCGACCTCGCCGGATGAGCTCCTCGATCTCGTCTCGGAGCTGGATGCATTCCTCCGTGTCGTGGCCGTGGTCGCGATGGTAGAGGCAGAACTTGTTGGGATTGCACTTTTCGAGGTGTGTGCGCATCCTCTTTGGCCTAGGGAGCTGCTCTCTGACCTCCATCAACACCTGGTTTTCGAGGCATTGAGGGGGGCATAGTTGCAGAATCTTCTCGGTGGAGAACCCCGCCGAACTTCATGATCCGAAGTTCTCTGCCTACGTACCCGGGGAGGAGTATGGACATGCTTGTGCCCGAGAGGAGTTCGAGAATATGGCCGAGCTTCTCTCGGTCCTTTTTCGACTGCGGGCTTACTCGAGTCTCCCGCCTGCCGTTCTCTCACAGTCTCCTCATCCTTCATTTTGAAGGCTTCTTCCGCTCGGGCGTACCCTTCGGCCTGAGCCAACAGATCAGCAAAATCCCTGGGGTACTTCTTCTCCAGGAAGAACAAAAGGTCATTCTTCTAAAGGCCGCCCTTCAGAGCGGCCATTGCTACCGACTGGTCCAAGTTTTGGACCTCCAGTGCGGCGACATTGAAGCGGTTGATGTAGGCTCGAATGGACTCCCCCTCCCTCTGCTTGATATTGATGAGGGACTCCGAACCCTTCTGGGGGTGCCGGCTACTGACAAAATGGGCCACAAATTGGTGGCTCATCTGATCGAAGGAAAAGATGGTACCCGATGTCAGCACTGAGTACTAGTTTCTCGCCGCTCCCTTCAAGGTGGATGGGAAGGCTCGGCATAGAATGGCATCGGGTGCACCATGAAGCAGCATCATCATCCGAAAGACCTCCAGATGATCAACCAGGTCTGAAGTCTTGTCGTAGCTTTCAAACTGGGGGAGTTTGAAGTTTGGCGGGATCGGTTCCTGCATGATCATTTGAGAAAAGGGAGGGTCAGTGCAAATATTCTCACCATAAGTGAGGGGAGTGTGGCAGAGTTCTTCGATCTGTCGGTTCATCTCCTGGAGCCTCCGGTCCAGGAAATCTTCTCGACTACGGGTCTCGAGGATCCTCTGACAGAATGGGGGTAGAGATCTTTCAGGGGTAGAGTCGTGATCCGACTGAGGACTCTCCACCCTCGGGTTCATCTTTCCAGGAAAGATGGGGTGGCTGGCTCAAGTGTCCCGCCCTACCGTCAGATTCTGGTGTTTCGGTGACACTCTTTCTAGGCACACTGATGCCTGCGGCTGCTGCTGCTGCATGGCCTGCACAGCTTCAGTAAGGCCTCTGACCTACTGCGCCAACAGATCAAATTGCTCCATGCCAATCATCGTTGCCGGAGGAGGAGGAGGAGGCTGGGAAACTGGAGGTGAGGTCGGAGCCTAAGATCTGACCGTGGAGGTCGTGGATCGTCGCGTGGATGCCTTGTGGGGAGGCATCGAGCAAAGACCAAGTGGAGGGAGGAGGAGAGGATGCCGGAAAAGATGCCCGGGGGCGGTCTCGTTGAGTGCTCTTTTAAGAACAAGGGTACTACGAAGACACAGGCCCCTTCCTCTAGCGCCAATCCTGTTGGTGCAAAAATCTACCTGCATCAGAGAAGCTGGAGTCGAGGGTGTCGCGGTCGTCGTTGGGACCTGCAAAAGAAGTCTAAACCGGAGGTGGGGTTGCTCCGGCAAGATCCTCCGACGCTCAAGTCAGTTCTATGCCTCAACAAGAATGGAGTGCTCGAACGAAAATTTTAGCAGAGTTTCTAGGTAAAAATGAGGGCTTCGAGAATAACATATCTGGGGTCCCCCTTTTATAGGCAGAGGGGGCAACAGACTGATAGCGATGTCTGTAACCGTTTGGCAGTGGACCGCCCAGAGTCAGGAGGAGTTTGTTGCGGAGAGTAGTGGAGTGGAATCGTGGCTATCACTGGGACATGCCATGTGGAGTCTGTTGTGGGGAGTGGAGCGGCATCTGTTGTCGTGACTTGCCAGAGGATGGAAGAATCGCACGGTATCCGTCGTAGGAAGTGGAGCAGGATCGTGGGCATCATAGCAGTTGGCCAGGGAGTAATGGAGCCACGCAGAATCCATCGTAGGAAGTGGAGCAGAGTCGTGGCCATTATTGCAGCCACGCCAGGGAGTGCAGGCCTATCGGTTGAAGCTCGACTGGAGTGTCTGGCAAGGAGAGGTGGTTAGCTACTCGTTCTAGAGGAGCCTGGAGTCTGGCTCTAGTGGGAGTCCGAACGAAGTCTTCAGCCGAAGTTGAGGATGAGGTCCGGCTCCCGTGAGAGTCCGGACGGAGTCTTCCCACAGTCGGAGTCGGAGACGAGATCTGGCTCCCGTAGGAACCCGGGCGAGGTCTACCTGCAATCAAAGTCAAGGGTGAAGCCTGGCTCCCTTAGGAGTCCGGATGGAGTTTACCAGCAGCCAAGGTCGAGGGTGGAGCCCGGCTCCCGTAGGAGTCCGGGCGGAGCCTTCCAGCAGTCGAGGTCAGGGACGGAGCTCGGACGGAGTCTTCCTTCGGTCAGAGTTGGAGATGAGGTCCGGCTCCTGTAGGAGTCCGGGTGGAGTCTTCCTGGAGCTGGAGGCGAGATCTGGCTCCCGTAGGAGCCCGGGCTGAGTCTTCCTGCAATGGGAATTGTGGGTGAAGTCCGGCTCCCGTAGGAGTCCAGACAAAGTTTACCTGTGAGCGAAGTCATGGGCGGAGCTCGGCTCCCATAGGAGACGGGCAAAGTCCACCTGCAGCCGGAGTAGGGAACGAGGTCCGGCTCCCGTAGGAGTCCGGGCGGTGTCTTCCCGTAGCTGGAGCTGGAGGGGAGATCTGGCTCCCATAGGAGCCCGGGCTGAGTCTTCCTGCAATGGGAATTGTGGGTGAAGTCCGGCTCCCATAGGAGTCCGGACGAAGTTTACCTGTGAGCGAAGTCATGGGCGGAGCTCGGCTCCCGTAGGAGTTTGGGCAAAGTTCGCCTGCAGTCAGAGTCGGGAACGAGGTCCAGCTCCCGTAGGAGTCTGGATGAAATCTGGTAGTCGTAGGAGTCTACCGTTGGAGAAGTTCAGCCATTGACGAAGTCCGGGGTAGTTCGGATTGGAGTTGAACCTGGCTGGAAGAAGTCTGGAAGGGATTCGGGGAACAGCTGATAGTCGTAGAAAGTTGGCTGGTGGCGGAGCTTAGTGAGCACTTGGGGCGGCTTAATAGATAACTGGGGGAACTCATGTTGAAGGAGCTCGGGTGGTGCAGTGGGAGTTCATCCGTCGGGGGAATTCAGTCAGCACTGTGGGAATCCGACCGTTGGAGAAGTCCGGAGAGATACCATCTACGGTCAAAAGTCGGAGGAGTCCCGGGAGGGTCAATCCTGTTAAGAACTTCGGCTGAGGGTATTTTATACCCAACACTTCTCATGAATTCAAATGGGTGCAATGGAAGTGAGGTGGCGCATAGAGATTGGGTCAAGGTGGTTTCATTATTTAAACCAACCTAATTGAACCAAATAAGTTAGGTCCAATTAGATTAATTTAAATCCAACTTAATTAGGCTTAATTTGGCTCAACAAAATCCTAATCAAATCAAGAATTGACTAAGCCCAACCCCTGATCAAATCAGGGACCAAACCATCTTGACGATTAGGTCAACTCTTAACCTAATCGGGTCAAACCCAACTGAATTCAATTCAATTGGACTTGATCCAAAAATAATTACTCAATCAAATTGAGTTAATTAGTGATCAAATCACTAATTAAATCTCTCAAAAATACTGAGTCCAAATCCGATGGGCAATCAGGCATCAGAATTCATCGAAATATAATCCTGATCGAAAAGTCCCAACCAGTGAGACTCTTGACCCCGGAACCCATAATGTGTGAAACTCATGATCAGAGAATCCTGATTCTCGATCACTGAGTCTCAAACATATAGGATTCTACACCAGCCATCAGATCAGATAGGAACTTCTAATGTGTGTGACCCTGCAGGTTTGAATCTAAGCTGGTAGCACAGAAACCAATTCCTGTACTAATCGAAGTGACCATCTAGCAATGGTACCCGATATCCGGATAGGTCGAATAGTCACAATCACAACACTCAGAACCTACATGAATATGGTTACTGTATAATTCATCCTTTTGACCCCTGTGTTTAGGATGACTCAGGGTTAAACTATCAACCCTGATCAGATCATCCGAATCGTGCTCAATTCAAACAGTCCTGTGACTCCTCACAAGGACTACCCTGGCCAAGGTTTTGCCAAATTGAAGCACGACTATACACAGCTCTTAAACTGGAGTGGTCAATCCCATCTTGGCACACGCACCGACAAGTCAAGTACTTGACTACACCCAGCAGCCTTCCGTCACTGAATTAGAAATTTAGGTAGTCCAGTACCTAAGTGCAGTGAGTTACTTGCAAGTCACCGTGGTGGTCTCAGATCGGAGGGACATTTATACCCATATTTCATCAGAGTAAATCTTGACAGCAGAAATAGCTCTGGAGTCGGTCACGTTCAGTGCAGATGTACCCTTATATCTTACCTGTATGCCATACCAGTGTCTCCACACTCATTGGTTAAGAGGACAACTAACTTATATGGCACACAATGACCTATGCTTGATAAACATTATCGTCCTTGGTAACAATGTATCATTTGGTCGCGATCAAATTTAAGGACTAAACAATAAATCTTCCTTTATCGAGTCTAAATAGTTCTAAGAACTTTACCACAATATAGAAGTTCATTAGAAGATAAAATATTTTATGATGAAAAATGCCAAAATAATTTTTATTAATTCATAATTCATGTACAAATATAAAAATGAGCACAACCGTCAATAGGCTGACGATTGGCTTTAGGACACTATTCCCAATAGAAATGGGGTGAGATACTTCTTGACCTTTATAGATGATTTCTTGAGGAAGGTATGGTTTACTTCATGAAGAAGAAATTAGAAGTCTTCACCAAATTCAAGATGTGAAAAGCTAAGGTGGAGAAGGAGACAGGTCAGAGCTTGAAGTGTCTGCAGTCCGACAATGGCGGAGAGTACACCAGCAGGGAGTTTCATATTTTTTGTGAGGAGTGTGGCATCAAAAGGTACTTCTCGGTGAGAGAGACTCCTCAGCAAAATGGGGAGGTCAAGAGGATCAACAGAATCCTTTTGAAAAAGGCACGGTGCATGAGGCTGCAGGCAGGGCTTCCTAAGGTATTTTGGATTGATATAGTGGATGCAGCCTGCTATTTGGTGAATTGGTTACCTCACACAAGATTAGATGGTGGTATTTCAGAGAAAAAATAGTTTGGATGGAGGATTGGGCCGAGCCATCTAAGGGTGATTGGGTGCACGGCATATGTGCACATCGGTGCTGGTGAGCGGACCAAGTTGGATGCTAAGTCACGAAAGATAGTGTTCTTGGGGTATCCATGAAGAATTAAGGGATACTAGCTGTGGGATACCTTGAAAAGGAAGGTTGTCATCAGTAGGAATGTCATCTTCAATAAAAATTTAGTTCTCCAAAGGCAAGATGGCATGGAGGAGTAGCAAGAGCAGCAAGAGGTCCAGCAGGGCAACACTGGACAACTTACATCCTATTCTCTTTTGCCTCTTGCAAGTGCATCAAGAGGACATGGTATTCAAGTGGAGCATTCTTTAGATGTATCTCCATAGGTAGAGAGAGCTCAGACAGGTGATAGAAGCCAAGAGGTCCAGTAGGAGCAAGCTGGACCTAGGATTGACATTGAGGTTGCACTGCATAAGCCCAAAAGGAACATCAGGCAATTAGAACGATATGGCTTTGAAGAGACATTGTTATATGCCCTGGTGATAGCGAATGGGACCCCTACATCTATATAGAGGCCATGGAGTGTCAGGACAGAGAGAGATGGGTCTAAGCAATGTCCGAGGAGATGCAGTCTCTCCACAAGAACGAGATGTGGTGATTGGTGCAGTTGCCACAAAGGAAGAAACCCATTGGTTGCAAATAGGTTTACCAATGCAAGAAGGGGCCTTCAGAATAAGAAGGTATCAGGTACAAGATGAGACTAGTAGCCATAGGATACTCCCAGAAAGAAGTTATCGACTTCAGTGAGATTTTCTCTCCTATCGTCAGACATACTTCCATCAGGATGTTGTTGAGCATCGTAGCAGCTCAGGACTTGGAGCTGGAGCAAATGGATGTCAAGATAGTGTTCCTCCATGGATATTTGGAGGAGAGCATCTATATAGAGCAGCCACCAAGATTTCAAGAGCCAGGAGCAGAAGGAATGGTCTGTTTGCTGCAGAAATCACTGTATGGGCTGAAGCAGTCCCCGAGGCAATGGTACAAGTGATTTGATTCCTATGTGAGGAGCATCGGGTTTTTCAAGTGCAAGTATGACTCTTATGTTTATGTTCAATCTTTGGAGGATGGGTTTAGGATGTTTCTACTCTTGTATGTGGATGATATGCTTATAGCATGCAAGAGTAGGAAGGTTGTGCAGGAACTGAAAGCAGCCTTGTCTCGGGAGTTTGAGATGAAAGATTTGGGGCCTACGAGGAAGATCTTAGGCATGAAAATTTTCAGAGATCGATCCAAGAAGGTGCTGCATTTATCTCAGAGAGGCTACATCAAGAAGATCTTGAAGAGGTTCAGGATGAAGGAAGTAAAACTGACGGAGCTGCCGCTTGCCGGGCACTCAGACTCTCGAAGACGATGTCGCCACAGACTGAGGTGGAAACTCAGGAGATGGAGAGAGTTCTGTATGCCTCTAGTGTGGGAAGCCTTATGTACTCCATGGTGTGTTGTAGGCCGAATATCGCCCACATAGTAAGCCAGGTCAGTAAGTTCATGGCACAGCATGATAGGGAGCATTGGTGAGCACTGAAGGGGATCTTCAGGTACTTGGTGGGTACTGTTAGAGTCGGCATCTACTACAGACAGCGAGGAGGTGCTGAAGGACTCTCCAACACATCCAAGGAGGCTCGAGGGCTGATAGGAGGGTTTGTAGATGCTGATTTTGGTGGAGATGTGGATACTTGGCGATCTACGACAGGTTTTATATTCAGCCTATTTGGAGGTCCAGTTTTGTAGAGATCATGCTTACAGCCCATCACAGCCTTATCGACCACTGAGGTAGAGTATATTGACATTAAGGAGGCAGTGAAGGAGACCCTATGGCTAAAGGATTTGATATTAGAGATGGGCCTTGCATAGAAGGCCGTCAGGGTGCATTGTGACAGTCAGAGTGCACTGTTACTTGCACAGAACTCTGTCTACCATGCGAGGACGAAGTACATCAACATTAGATATCATTGGATCAGAGAGCTTGTGGAAGAAGGTGAGGTACAGCTGGTGAAGGTTCACACCAAGGAGAATCCAGTGGATGCACTAATGAAGGTTCTTCCACAGGACAGCTTTCGAAGATGTGTGACACTGATGTGCTTGATGGATAGGATGGAGTTGGCTGAGGCCTTGGGGCACCAAGGTGGAGATTGGTCCGACCTGTCGGATACCAAGGAGATTGCTCTGAAACCACTTATTGTGCCATATTTTCAGGTGTGTGGAGTACATCCCACCAAGAGATCAATGAAGAAAACTCCTTGGAAGGGGATGAAACACGTTGAAGAAGAACAGCCTTTCTGATTGCAGTAGCCTTGTAAATCCTGTCGGTAGGATTTTTTTCTTTGATTTGAACCCCTTCTCCATCAAATCTAAAATTCACCTTTTGGGACCTGGAAGCACACTTGATGAAGCCTCAAAACTAAAAAAATTAAGACCTGAAACTCCTCTTGGGCGGCCAAGAGGGGGTGCTCAAAACAGGGGCATGCAAAAAAGGTAGCACCAATTCCTTTCTTTCCTTTTTAGGTTGGCGGCCAAGAAATCCAAGGTTTCTTGGTTCTAGGGTATGGAGAAGACCATAGAGAGAGGAGGAAAGGAAGGAAGAGAGAGAGAGTTTTGGGAGAAAATAATTTGATTGATTGAACCCTAAATACAAAGGTATTCATACAAGGTCAATGTGACCTAACCACAAAACTCCCTTGGCTAACTTGATATGAGATTTATGCTAATCCAAACCCATGTACACCCATAATTTGAATAAATCTTATCTACTTAGGACTTAAATCTAGTCCAAAACAAGTTAGTCCCTTGAGGCTCAAGTCTCCCGAACCTCAAGATCTGAAAGGCTGACAGCCTTTCATCCTAGGACCCAAACTAGTCCTAAAAATCCTATGAGCACCTCATGGATTTTAGACCTTGGCCTTAGCCTTGGTCTCCTGAGCTTTGAGAGTACTATATGAGGTCCAACACCATTAACATGCCAGAATTCAGTACATCTAACAAACGAGTGACCAGGCCAGAGTGTAGCTCGGCCAATCTGACAATCATTAGAAAAATACAACTAAATCAATATATTATGAATGATAATTCTGATATATTATGAATGATAATTTTGACAGTCAGATGAGCACCAAGTGTGTGGCACCTCTAATGATCATCTAAACTATTGGACTTATTATCATCCAACTTAATGAGAGGCTATGATTTAGTTATCACCATAACTATTTTATTTTAGGGACCTAACAATTTTAGAAGATTTAATTAGTTGAATTAAGAGATAAGAAGAGACTTGACCAGTTAATCTTAATCCTTCCACTGACTTCATCAAGTCAGATTAAAGAAGATCAAGCATAAGCTGGTCCAGCCAACCAGTAATGAATCCTCCCACTGACTTCACCAAGTCATAAAGAGGACTCAAGATAAGTTGAACTAGGGGCACCTAAATCAGTCATACTGATTTTCTAGTTAGCATGGGTCAACCCCAATCATTAAGTGATCTAATCAAAATATGATTCACCATGTTGGCTAGGTAAGTGAGATTGGTAGGAGCGATATGCCATTAACTCGACATAGATTCAATCTATGCGAATAGCTCCCAATTGATGACCACTGATCAAAGTTGCCATACTTACCTTAGATACTAACTGATTAGTCATTTTTAATTTGATCAACTTATAGACTTGGGTTCGACCATAGAGCCATGATCAAAGTCCATATTGGTCTAATCAAATACATGGACTTGACCAACTACAACTATTGAAATTGATCAAGAGAAGAAATTGATCAATCAGAATTAACTTTTAATTAGATTTGATCAATTATTAACATGATCCATTATCAATGATTTCTAACCCTAGGTCTAACCCAAACTAGATCGCTTGATTCTCAATTTAGTTTTGGGTTGATATGGGTTCGAGTTTAGTGTTTGAAAATAGTTTTTAATTTTATAAAATATTTTTACAATCAATCATCTAATGATCAAAATACTAATTTTAGATCTAATATATATTATTTTATAGCTAAAATAAAATTTTAAATTTTTTTTCATTATTCATCATCATGAAAAAGACCACACAGTACCCCTACACGCCATAAGAGATCCCATCGAATGGATAAATAGAGTTGCAAAATCTTGATTTCTCCTATAATCGGATGGCTATGAGGATCTATCCAATCAGATTACTATACTACTCAGATGCTACATTAATTATTTAGATCTAATTTAAATAATTAAAATCAGATTATATGTAAAAATAAATTCATGTCATAAGAAAATCTGCTCGATACCATTGAAAGCTTGCATAGGGGTTTCATGCATGCATTTCAAAAATTTTTAGCAAAAGAATATTAGATTAAACTATTTAATCTATAAATGCATGCATAAGATTTGATCATAAAACTTCTACAAATGGATCTATGATATGAATTTATATGCATAAAAATCTGAATAAAAAATGATAAGCATGTGAACTAAAAAACATCATTTAGTAATAGATCTAATCTATCACTTTTAGGATTTTGAACCCAATACCTGAGCATGGATAGTCAAACTCCATGATCAAAAATATAGATCTAGAAGTTTTCTCTAGTCACTCACAGCCGCATTAGTATTTGGCCTCTATGGATGGTCCACACGAAGCCCTCAGACCAATCAACCCTCTGCGAAAGTGCTAGCTCGTACGGTCAGCTTCTGATGGCAGATCTGATTTAATCACTTCCTTCAATCATCTCAGAACTTTTTGATGTCAAAGATGGATCAGAGGAGAATGCTAGATGGTAGAGAAAAAATTTGTTGAAGACACTCTTCTCTTTGGTCTTTTCCTCACCCAAAAACCCTAGAACAATTCTAGGTCTCTCACCCGAGAGGAGATCGATCTCCTCTTTTGTTCATGCCAAGGAAGATAGAAGCCCACCCAAACCTCACTCCCTAAAGAAGGTTTTTGGCCCCTCTTTTCATTTGATATCTCAAGGTAAAAAGTTCTCTCTAGTTGGCACACAAAATTATGGCCTTTTTATGGTTGTCGCACAAACCAAATTAGATAGGATAAGAGCTGGAATTTGTTACAATTCAAATCATTTTGAATTTCAATTTGACTCTAACATTTTCTTACCCTTATTTGACTTAAAGAGGGACTTATAAAAAAAATTTGGATATGAAAAATAATCAAAAACACTTTTTTTTCTTGTACACAATGGGCATCTTCAAAAGAAGCCAATGTGTGGAAGGATAGGGATAGGATTTTAGGTTGAAATTCTTACCATTTTGAATTCAATTCAAAACCAACCAAATTCTATCCTTAATGAGAGACAAAAGAAGGGTTATCTTCTAATTTTCTCATGCATAAACTAATTTTGTATGGTAAGAAAAGGTGTGAGACCTTTTGGGAGGCGCAAGGGAGAGAGTCCCATTCATCTAGGACTTTAGGGTTTAACCCATTGGATTTCTTTCAAACCCAATCCAATTAGACTCAAATAAAATATAATGAATCTAATCTAATTAGGCTTCTATAATCTTAATTAAATTTGATCAAATCAATAAATTAATTAAGCTATAGATCCGATCAAATCAGGATCATTTCTCCCTTACCGATTAGGTCATCTCATAACCTAATCAGACCTGACCTGATTGAATCAAATTCAATCAGACTTGATCCATATATTAATACTTAATCAAATTGATCTAATTAATAGTCTAATAATTAATTAATCCTCCACTAATGGTAGAGTCCAAGTCCAGTGAAACTCTTCACCAGAGTGTTCGTCCAGTGGGACTCTTCAGTAGAGTCCCCATCCAGTGGGACTCTTCACCAGAGTCTCCATCCACTGAGACTCTTCAAATTAGTCATGTGATCCTAGAGAAATATTTAATATGTATGACCCCATAGGTTCGAACCTAATCTAATAGCACAGGAATAGATTCCTATACCAATCGGAGTAACCATCTAGCAATTGTACCCGACATCCGGATAGACCGAATGTATACAAAGCAACACTCAAGAACCTAGTTGGATATAGTTACCATATAATTTATCCCTTTAACTTTTGATGCTAGGATGACTTAGAGTTTAAACTGTCAACTCTCAATAGTACATTCATTATTTATCTCAACCTAATAAATCCTGTGACTTCTCACAAGGATTGCCCTGGTCAAGATCTTATTAAATTGAAACACAAAGAATTCTCTCCAATTTTTTGGAGTGGTTAATTCTATCTTGATTCATGCACTGACTTCACAAGTACTTGACTGTGCCTAAAAACCTTTCGATCCTGAATTAGAAATTTCAGTAATCTGGCACCAAAGCACAATGAGTTGCTTGCAAGTCACTATGGTGATCTCAGATCGGAGAGACACTTATACCTATATCTCTTCGGAGTAACTTTTGATAACAGAGTGCTCTGAAGTTGGTCACGTTCAGTAAAATATACTCTTACATTTCACCTGCATGCCATACCAGCATCTCTATGCTCCTTGATTAAGAGGACAACCAACCTATATAGCAAATAAAGACCTACACTTGATATATCTATCATCTCAATAATAACATATCATTTGATCATAAACTCATTTAAGGACTAAATGATAAATCTTCTTTTATCGATTTAAAATAGTCCTAAGGACTTTCATCATAACACAAAATTCGATATAGAAGATATACAAGCTTATGATAAAAAATTATAAAATAAATATTTTATTAATTATTCACATACAATTACATCAATAAGCTCAACCGTCAATAGACTAATGATTAACTTTGGGACACAATTCTCAATCATGTCCAATAAGATTTGATTCCTCTTTTTCAAGATGCCATTATGTAGTGGTATCTCAGGAGGAGTCTATTATGAAAGAATCCCATTCTCTCCTAGGTATGTCAAAAACTCATTGAAAAAGTACTTACATTTTTGGTTTGACCAAAGAGTTTTAATGCTCTTCCTAGTTTGTTTCTCTACTTCATTATAAAATTGTTTGAACATTTCAAATGATTCAGATTTGTGCTTCATAAGGTAGACATACGCATACCTCGATAGGTATTCAGTAAATATAATGTAGTAATACCCTCCTCTGGTGCCTATGTTCATAGGTCCACATACATCACTATATACTAGACCAAGAACATCACTGGCTCGTTCATCTTTTTCAGTAAAGGATGACATGGTCATCTTTCTAAGAAGATAGGACCACAGGCCAGCAATGATTCATAATTATTGATGTTAAAAATTTTCTGTTTATCTTATTCTTATTTATATGATCGAGCTTACAATGCCAAAGGTAGGCATCTGTGACATTATCTATTCTAGGATGTTTGTTCGATATGTACATTACACTAACAGATTGTGATAAAATATAAATGTCATTGTTTAATTATCCACACATAATCATGACACCATTTATAATGATATCATAAAAAAATTTTCTTATTAAAAAATTATAACCATCCTCAGTGAAAAGGCCTATGGAAATAACATTCATAAGAAAAGATGGACAATAATGATAATCATCTAAAATAATGATATTTGAATTAAGAATAAGCTGAATTTTTCTTATAGCTAGAATTGGAATAGCTCTTCCATCTCCAACATTCAGGAATCATTCGTTCTTCTAACCTAAAGTTCCTGCAATGAATTGCAAATACGATTCAAATTTTTGATATCCAATATCCAGATAGTAGTATCACGATAGAGAAATTATAGGGTGTTATCATATAAGTATCTTGTCTAGCAACTTTTTGCTGATTTCTCTTTCTAGGCTTGTTTGGATCAAAGGATGCTAGGTACAGAGGATAATTTCTTTTTCAGTCCCCAGCTTCTTGCAAAAGAAGCATTCTGCTTGACTTTGGTCTGCCTTAGAATGGTTAGTTCGATTGAGCTTGGAAGCTCTAGCATACTTTTTTTTTCTTTCTCAGAGAATCGATGCCCTATTAAGGATAAATCCTCTAATATGCCAAAGAACTTGTTCAACCTTTGAAGCATTTCGTTTGACTAAGCATCGATAAATTTATAACTAAATTCGTCATTCATAGAAGCTCTCATTATGCAACGTATCATCGTACAGTCATTGAGCCACTTCTGATAAGTATTTCTAACCGTCATATCTGCATTGAGAGTTGATACTTTAAGTGCTGGATCCATAATTATATATAGGATCCTTTCATGCTCGAGAACTATTCTCAACTTTCGATACTAATTATCAAAATTTAATCTTATAAGCTTGTCACTATCTCATAGTGAGCAGAGTGACAAATTGCTAGCCATCACTAAAAGAAAAATAAAAGATCTATTAGTATATGAATTATTTAATCCTAAAGATTTAGACATTAGTCTAAAGGTCCTCCCACTATTTTATACAAATTGATAGCCTCTACCTCCAATTAGAGAAATTACTTTAATCCCTTAGGAAGTACTAGAATCCACACAGACTACACACAAGCCCGACTTTGGGCAGCTAACCCCTATGTATCTATGGATAAGTTCTTAACCAATTATTTCTCCAAATATTTTCTAGTAATGATTTTACCTCAGATTTATTTTTGGTAGGCTTTGGCTTCCAATGAAAGTTTCAGTTAGATCGAACCTTTAACATAATCATACTTAGTCCATCTAACTGACAAATGATTAGGCCCAACTTTGATCGACCATCCTAACCATCCATCAGAGAGACACGATTGAGTTGTCATATTATGAATGATAATTCCAATAGCAGATAAGCACTAGGCCTTTGGGCCTCCAATGATTATCAGACTAATGGATCCGTTATCATCCAACTTAATGAAAGACTATGGTCTAGTTATCTCCATAATTAGCTCATTTTAAGGATCTAATAATTTAGATGATCTAATTTAAGAAGCAACTGATTGACAAGTCTTTAATCCTTCCACTGATTTTACCAAGTCATAAAAAAGACTAGACAAGCTGGTCCATTGGAC
The DNA here is from genome assembly GCF_000442705.2 of Elaeis guineensis. Taxonomy (NCBI): domain Eukaryota; kingdom Viridiplantae; phylum Streptophyta; class Magnoliopsida; order Arecales; family Arecaceae; genus Elaeis; species Elaeis guineensis. The sequence continues at coordinate 24,100,190 of NC_026007.2, read as the reverse complement.
TGACGAGTCTAAATTCTCTCATTGACTTCATCAAGTCATGAAGAGAAATAGAGATAAGCTAGTATAAGGGCACCTAAATCAGTCAAACTGATTTAATGATTTGAGAATGAAAGAAGAGATCGATCAGTAGTCAAAAATCCTCCCACTGACTTCATCAAGTCATTGAATTGGATTAGAGACAAGCCTGATCAAGAGACACCTAAATCAATCATGCTGATTTTTTTAATGGCATGGATCAGCTCGAGTCAATTAGTGACCTATTAAAACTTAATCTATCAAATTGGTTAGGTAAGTGAGATCGGTGAGAGGGTCTACCTCGATTTGCCTTAGATACCATCAAAATGGCCAGATAAGCAAACTGTCAATTAAAAATCATCGATTATATTGTCAAGCAATATTGTCAAACTTATCGTAGATACCAATTGATCGATTAGTTTTGATTCAGTCAACTGAAAGACTCAGACTAAACTATTGAGCCACGATCCAATCCATTTGATATGGTCAAAAATATGGATTTGATCAAGCTACAACTATTGAGGTTGATCTTAGAGAAATTTTGATCTAATCTAACTCAACTCTTGATTAGATTTAATCTATTTTTCTAATTGATCTATATTTATTTTTAAGCCTAGGTCTAAACCAGTTGGAAGATCTGATTCATGCTAACCCAATACCCATCAATTTATGAGGTATTTTAAGATCTTCAATTCTCAAATCTAGATCACTTAACTCTAAATTAAGTATGTGAAATGTGTGTTTCAGTTTGCAGAATTATTCTACTAAGATGTTAAGTGAAGCATACATCATATGTCATACAATTTTTAGATCCTAAAATCTAATTTTGAGATTTATGTTTAACAATTAAATGTGCATAAATATGATCTAAATATTATATATACATCACATGTATCATGATAACTTTTAGATCACAACCAATTATATCATATGTAACATGTAATTCAGATCTTAAAATAAATTTTTATATATAAATTTATTTTATTAAAATTATAATTAATTATAAATTATTTTAAATCTAATTTAAATATATTCATAATTAAAATAATTTTAATTTTTTTTTGCTATTCTTTTTTATGAGATTTGATCACAGTGGCACCCCTATACATCATAAGAGAATCCGTCGAATGAACAAGAGAGAGACTCAATCCCTACTTTCTCTTATGACTGAACAGTTTGGTGTGAAGAAAATTTATTGCTCCAAGAATTAATTTTAATAATCGCAAACTATTTGAAGAGACTACTAATATATTTCTTATCTTTGGAGAATATTTTTATGATATTTCAGATAGTCCAAAAGATTGAATTTGAAAAGCTTTATTAAGTGTGTAAAAATTGAAGTTTCTACAAGTTAGAAAAATTTTTGAAGCTTTTTTGAGAGTGTCTAATTGATTTGAAGCTACTTGAGAGTATTTAAAAGTATTCTGATAAGTTTCAAACCTTAAATATATGAAAAATTAGATTGCAATAAAATGGGATGATCCATTTGGATCATCCCTTTTCATTGAGTAGCTGGCACGCACTATTTTGACTGTGGCACGCAGTGGGATGACCCTTAAGATCCTAAGACCAAAACAGAAAGTCTGATTTTCAGACTGGCCAAATGAGGTATCCCATGGGACTTCTCAGTCATAGTGGGATGATCCATTCTAGGCGAGTTTGCAACGTCTAGTTTTCAGCCCATTTTTGGTACATTTGATGCACATTAAACATCTCCAATAGCTCTAAATTAATTCTAAGATATTCTCAAAGGTAAATAGTGACTATAAATGCTCTCTTGAAGTAAAAAATTATAAGTTTTGCAAGTATTCAAGTTCATATCCGAGAAAAGCTCAAACAAGCCCTAAAGAGAAGAAAAGAAGCATTTAATCACTTCATCAACCACTCTCCAACTGCAATCAAGTGTACAATTCATTGAGGATGTTCAGAAAAAGCTTCTTCTTTTTAAGTATTATATTTCTATTGCATTTATTATGTTCATTTAAGGAGATTTTGTGCTGAATTTTTGTACCCTATTTTTCTCATATTGTATTTGGATTTTTGAGTTTTTGGAGAGATTTCAAAACTCAAATAGGTTGATCCAAACCTAAAATTGAAATATTAAGAGTTGGCTTGTACCTAAAAAATAAATATTCTTGCTTGGATAGCAAGGGTCGGAGGTGTCCGACGTGTTGCATTCTTGAAATTCTTTTAGTGGATTGAATTCCCAAGTAGGGACTTGGGGAGTGGATGTAGGTGCAAGGTTGGCACCAAACTACTATAAATCCTTTGTGTTTATTGTGCTTGCATCTCTTTAATTATTCTTTGTGCTTTATACTTGCTTACCTATCATTTGTATTTGATTTCACTTTCTTAGCTAATCAATTCACTTTACTCAACACTTTAGCACATTTCTTGAGTACACTAATCTTAAAATTTTCAAAAGATCCAATTCACCCCCCTTCTTGGACTCCATATCTGGGCAACAAGTGGTATCAGAGCCTGATGCTCTAGCCCTTGCTTGATTTAACCATCAAGAGTTAAAGATCAATGGTAGCCCAATTTGGCACATCACTAGCCGAGGGGCAATCCACAGACCGACCTTCACTTTTCAATAGGTCAAACTATACCTATTGAAAAGCTCAGATGAGAATTTTTATTCAAACACTTGACTATAATATGTGGAGTATCATAGTAAATAGACCACACATATCTACTAAAATGATTGATGGTGTGTCTCTCCCTAAGTCGGAAGGTGAATGGGATGAATTTGATAAGAAAATAGCTCAGCTCAATGCTAAAATCATGAATATTTTATATTATGCTCCAGATGCAAATGAATTTAATCATATTTCTAGATGCAATTCTGCTAAAAAAATTTGAGATAGGTTAGAAGTCACACATGAAGGCACAAACCAAGTTAAAAGAGTCTAAGATAAATATGCTTGTGCACAACTATGAACTATTTAAAATAGAACCTGAAGAGTTAATAATTTAAATGTTCACCCATTTCACTGACATTATAAATGATTTAAAAATTCTTGGTAAATATTATTCGAATAGTGATCTTGTGAGAAAAGTGCTCAGATCCTTACCAAGATCGTGGGAGGCAAAGATCACTGTAATTCAAGAAGCTAAAGATTTAAATATTCAACCATTGGAGGAGCTTCTTGGATCTCTCATGACTCATGAACTGATCATGAAGCAATACACTGAGAAAAAAATAAGAAGAAAAAAGACTATCACTCTTAAGTCGACAGCTCAGAAAAAAGAAGACACAGAAAAATCAAATAATAGCAAAGAAGATGAAGATTTGGCCTTGATCACCAAAAAATTTAGATGCTTCAAGAGGAGAAAGAGATAAGGGATCAAGAGAAGACCACCATTTAAGGAGGAGTCAAGTAAAGAAAAAGATTAGCCCATCATTTATTATGAGTGCAAGAAGCTGGACCACTTCAGATCAGAATGCCCCCAGCTCAAAAAAGGTCAAAAAAAATTTAAGAAAAAAAAGACTATAATGGCTATATGGAGCGACAGTGATGACTCCACCACAGATGAAGAATCTCATAAGGAAGCCAACATATGCCTTATGGCGCATGAAATGAGGTATTCCCCAAAACTCAAAATGAATTTACTTATGATGAACTGCTAGAAGTTTTTTATAAACTTTTGGATGATCTAAAAAAATTAAAAATAAAAAATAAAAATTTGAAATTAAGAAACTAAGTATTAGCTAAAGAAAAAGAAAAAATTGATAATAAAAATAAAGAATTAGAACTAAAGAACTAGTCCATATTAAAAGAAAAAAATGAATTTTTAAGTCAAAATGAAACTCTTGTAAAAAAAAATTAAAAACTAAAGGAAGAGGTAACCAAGTTAAAACTTATAGTTGATAGATTTACATTAAGTTCAAACAAACTTCAGATGATCATTGATAGTCAAAAAGTTGTATATGATAAAGCCGAATTTGGCTATAATACTTTTAAAAAATAAAAATTTTTAAAAAATATTTTATCAATGCATCTATAAAAAAAATTTTAAATATTACTTGTTTTAAATGTGACAAAGTAGGGCATAAACCTTATTCATATTTATTAAATAAAGTTGATGATAAAAATGTTAAGAAAATATGGGTTTCAAAAGGATCCATTGTGACTAACCCTGAAGGACACAAGTTAGCTTGAGTACCTAAGGTTAAAACTTAATTTCATGTGTGCAGGTGTGTCTTGCATCTCAAGCAACAAAACAGAAGTAGTATCTTGATAGTGAATGCTTAAGATACATGACTGGTGATGAATCTCAATTCATCACATTGAAAGCCAAAAAAAGAGGTATGGTCACCTTTGGAGGCAATAGCAAAGGGAAGATCATCGGTATTGATAACATTGGTATTGCTCCCTCCACATATATTGAAAATGTATTACTTGTAGATGGTCTTAAGTATAATCTTTTAAGTATTAGTCAATTATGTGATAAAAATTACAAAATAGTTTTTGAATCATCTATGTGCATTGTAACTAGTCCCTCTGATGTTAGCACTAGTTTCATTAGATATAGGCATGGTAATGTATACATGGTTGATTTGGATAATCTATCCTTACAAAATATGCAATGTCTTATAGCCATGAATGCTAAAATTAATGAGACCAGTTGGCTTTAGCACCGTAGGCTGGCACATATTAGTATGCACACACTTTCTAAAATCATTAAAAAAGATTTGATTTTTGGTTTGCCAAAAATTAATTTTGACAAAGACAAAATTTATGATGCATATCAATTAGGTAAACAAACAAGAGTTTTTTTTTTTAAATCTAAGAATATTGTTTTAACTTCTAAATCTTTAAAGCTCTTACATATGGATTTATGGACAACTAGTCTAGGAAGAAAAAGATATAATTTTATAATTATTGATAATTTTTTGTATTTTACTTAAATTTTACTTTTAGCTTCTAAGGATAAAGTATTTTCAGCATTCTCTAAGTTTTATCGAAAGATTTTGAATGAAAAAAGTTTGCCAATTATTTCTATACGAAGTGATCATGGTACTGAATTTAAAAATAAAGATTTTGAAAAATTTTATGATGATAATGGTTTAGATCATAACTTTTTAGCATCTAGAACACCACAATAAAATGAAGTTGTTGAAAGAAAAAAATAGAACCCTAAAAAAAATGGCCCGTACCATACTATGTGAAAGCAAACTTCCAAAATATTTTTGGGTAGAGGTAATTAACACAACATATTACATTTTAAACCATGCTTTAACAAGACCTATTTTAAAGAAAATATTTTATGAATTATGGAAAGGTAGAAAACTTAATATAAGTTATTTTCATATTTTTGGTTGTCAGTGTTTTATTTTGAATAATGGCAAAGATAGCTTAGACAAATTTAATGCTAAATCTGATGAAGCTATTTTTCTTGGCTATTCTACTTCTAGTAAAATCTTTAGAGTATTTAATAAAAAAATACTAGTAGTAAAAGAGTCAATTCATGTAGTTTTTGATGAAACTAATGATCTTCCATCAAGAAAGAAAGAGGGTGCTGATGATGCAGATATCATAGAAGATGGAATGAAAGGGCTCACCCTTAATGACTCAATTGAGCGAAATAAGGATCAATTGGATGAAAAATATGAGGATGAAAGCATCAATAATTAGAATATTCAAGAACAACCTCAGGACACAGGTAATCTTCTAAGAGATTGGAGGTATGTCCACAATCATTTCAAAGAATTAATAATTGATGATTCGACATAAGAAGTAAGAACTAGATCCACACTTAGAAATATTTATAATTATGTAGCTTTTGTTTCACATCTAAAACCTAAAATAATAGATGAAGCTGAAAAAGACCATAACTAGAAAATTATCATGCAAAAAGAGCTAAACCAATTTGAAAAGAATAATGTATGAACACTAGTTGCTAGACCTAAAAATCATTCTATAATAGAAACTAAATGGGTATATAAGAATAAATTAGATGAAGATGGAAATGTAATAAGAAATAAAGCACGATTAGTTGCTAAAGGATACAATCAAGAAGAAGGAATTGATTTTGATGAAATATTTGCTCCTATTGCTAGACTTGAAGTCATAAGAATGCTACTTGCTTTTACTTATTTCATGAACTTTAAATTATTTCAAATGGATGTTAAGAGTACTTTTCTAAATGGTTATATTGCTAAAGAAGTATATGTAGAATAACCTCCAAATTTTGAAAGTCATAAATTTTTAGATCATGTATTTAAGTTAAACAAAATATTATATGGTTTAAAACAAGCTCCTAGGGTTTGGTACGAAAGATTAAGAAAATTCTTATTAGAAAATAATTTTTCAAGAGAAAAAATTGATACAACTCTATTTATAAAAAGAAAAGATAAAGAAATTCTAGTTATACAGATATATGTTTATGACATTATATTGGGTCTACTAATGAAGATTTATGCTAAGAGTTTGTCAAGCTCATGCAGAGGGAGTTCGAGATGAGCATGATGGGAGAACTTATTTTCTTCCTCAGACTCCAGATTAAGTAAATGAAGGAAGAGATCTCCATCATCCAAAGTAAGTACATAAGAGAACTATTAAAGAAATTTAGAATAGAGAGCTAAAAAATTATAAGTATACCTATGACCCCTTCCTGTAAATTAGAGAAAGATGAGCATGGTAAAAATATTGATTCAAAGCTCTATAGAGGCATGATAGGCTCTTAATTGTATCTTACTGCTAGTAGACCTAATATAATGTTCAGTATATGCATGTGTACTAGATATCAGTTAAATCTTAAGGAATCTTATTTAAATGCTGTTAAGAGAATTTTTAGATGTTTAAAGGAAATACAAAACCTAAGACTTTAGTTCTCAAAATAATCTTCTATGGATTTAATAGGTTACTTAGATGCAGACTTTGCTAGATATAAACTAGATAGGAAAAATACTTATGAAACTTGTCAATTTCTAGGAGTAAACTTAATCTCTTGGTTTAGCAAGAAATAAAATTTGGTAGCATTGTCTATGGTCGAGGCTGAATATATTACAGTCGAAAGTTGCTGTGCTCAAATCCTATGGATTAAACAATAACTCATAGATTTTGGTATTGAACTTAAAAATATTCCCATAAGATGTGATAATACTAGTGCCATCAATTTGATTAAAAATCAATCCAACACTCTAGGTCAAAATACATTGAAATTAGATATCATTTTATAAGAGAACATATTCAAAATAATGATATAACACTTGAATACATAAATATTAAAAAATAACTAGCTAATATTTTTTCCAAAGCACTAAATAAAAATAAATTTTATGAAATTAGAAGGAAATTGGGCATCTTAGACCCTTCTGCTTAATTTTCAATCATAATTTCACTCTCAAAATCCTTCTAAAATTTTTTGACATCATTATCTTAATTTTGAGAGCTATCTATCTTTTTAAGAAATTTTTTTAAGATAATTAAAAATCATCAGTGCTATTCAGATACCTTTTCAGATTCTTTTTCATTGAAATACTCAATCAAAAATCATATCAAAATTTATCTGGACTTCTCATGATCATCTCAACTTGATATGACCAATTTTATTTTTTTTTAAATTTTTTCTTATTTTTAAATATTTTTCTCATTGTCTGAACCTTTCCTGGATGGGACAACCCATGTGGAACGTCCCAATTGATCAAGCAAACAGATTTCATATGAGCTGACCCATTTTTTATTCCATTAAATAGGCTTTTGAGGCATCTCAAACCCCAAACCCTTCCTCTCCCTCTCATCCCAAACCTAGGAATCTCCTTCTAGATCTCTCCAAACCTCAAAATCTCACAAAACCATAGATCACTCTCCCCAAATTTTTTGTTCTCATGGCTCATCCTCTTGATTTCCCCAAATTCCAAACCCTAACCCACAAAATCCATGAGAAACTCTACAAAATCCTATTCTCCTCTCAATTTTCCTTCATTTCACATCCCTCTCTACCCTCTTGACCAATTTCCATCCTCTCCTTGGGACATGGCCCCCAAAATGAGATTGCCACAAAGAAGGAAGTCGGTTAGATCTTTGGATGCTGAGAAATAGAGAAAGAAGGCAGCATAAGAGCCAACCCAAGCATCTCCACCGGTCACTCCAAGTAAGATTCCTCTATCTGCAAGGAAGATTGCTTTGGGAGGAAATATAGATTTTAAGTTTTTAAGATATGATGGTTTTTCAATTGGAGAAAAATTAATTAAGCAAGGATGGAAATTTTTTCTAAGTTTGTCTGAGCTGGTTTATATTGATTTGATCAAAAAATTTTATTCAAATTTGATTTTCTCTAATGGTGTTTTGAGGTCTGCTGTGAAGGGAGTCCAAATCTTTTTGAATGCACCTAGGCTAGGTAGACTCCTTCAGATGCCTTATGAGGGTGGTTGCCTAAATGAGCTACCCAAAAAGAAAATTAGACTTAGAACTATCCTTGAAAGAGAAGATGTAGAAGGATTTTTGAAAATTGAAGTCAAAGATCTGAGTGTGGAAATGAGGTTGCTCCACCACATGGTGTCTAGAATTTTCTTCCTCGGAGGGGGAAGATATGATTTGATGACTTGTAGGGATATTTTCTTGATGCACCATGTTGTTTCTGAGACTCTCTTGAACCTACCTTTCCTGATGATCGATGCCATGAGGGAGGTCTTGAATAGATCCAAGGCTCTCTTGCCATATGGCATGGCTCTCACTATGATTTTTAGAGAGTCTGGAATGAGTTTTGAGGGAGAGATTATTTGTAGACTGTCATACACCGACACCTACAACAACCAATCCCTTCGGTGCATGAGGTTCGTCAGAGTTGATGGCCATTGGGCCAAGGGCTGTGCAGCTACAGTTGAGAAGGAGGATGATAAGGAGTAGGAGCATGCTGAGGGGGAGGGTCCATCTTCACCTGTGCCCAGACAGAGTCCAGTTGATCATCCTGTATCGGAGGCTGAGGCAGGACCCTCAGTCAGAGTACCCCCATCAAGCCATATCGTGCCATCTTTTAGTTTAGTGGAGGATGAGATGGGACTGTTAGCTGAGAGAGTGGCAGGCATTCTATCTATTCAGCAGCAGCAGTTTCAGGATTAGTTTCTTCAGTAGTCTCATCAATTTCTATAGTAGATCTTCCAACTGGTGCAGTAGTAGTATCGCTAGGCTCCATGAATTCTTTCTCTAATTCTTCCTTAAATTTTTCTATGGTGCCACACATATCTTCATTGATGGAGCTCTTGTCTGATCTGACTACTAGACTGGAGAGTGTGGAGAGCTCCCTACTCAGATTCAGTGACAGATTTTTTAATATTGAGATGGAGATCAGATGGATTTTAGTTTTTCTATCGGGAGGTGTGAGCACTTCAACCACCACTTCACCTCAGTTGGATGATTTAGCTCGAGAGTTAGAGAGACTCCATAGCCAACTTTGTTTTTCTCTTGAGGTGATTCGGACAGACATGAAAGACTCTAGAGACTTCGTATCTACTGATCTAGATGGGCTCTGACTTATAATGAGGGGGATCTTATCCTAGCTTGATGCCATTAGGACTCAGCTTCAATCTAGGTCCTCTGCATCTAGTGAGCCAGTCTTTGTTCAGCCATTGCTTTCCATCCTCCAGCATCTTTCTCTCGGATCAGACCCTTCAGTTGAGGATGAAGCTGATCATATCTCACCTATCTTGATCTCGTGCTCGATGCTTAGTCTCACTGATTTGAACATTTTGTATTAGGTTACTTAGTTATATTTTGTAGATTGGATATATGAGAGCTTTATGCTTATGGACATATATTATGACTCTTGTAACCTCTCTTTTTGTTGTAATTAATGAATGAGGTTATTATCACAGCTCACTTCTTTTTTCTTGGATGAATGAATGAATGACTATTATACTTGAATGCATGCACTATTGCTTTGATACCTGATATAGAACCATGAAAAAACTTACTTCCTTTAGTTCATTTTTTTTTGATAATGTCAAAAAGGGAGAGGAAGTAGTGTATTGTCTATTTGAATTTTTTAAATTTAAATGCTCTTTTAAATTTTTTGCTCCGATACAGTATTTTACACTGATACGCCTCTGATACACCCATTTTTTACTCTAATAAATTTGTTTTTACCTTCAGTTTGATAATTTTTAAAAAATATTCTGATACATCTATTTTTCTTGAGTGCTCTGGTATTTTTGATATTTTTTTTTGTATGAATGCCAAAATATCTCCATACATTCATTTTTACTTTTACAAAATGCTCTAAATTCTTCTCTTTCAATTGTTGATCAAATGGTTTCATCCTTGCTTTAATATCAAAACAAGAAAAAGAGAAAAAAATATTTCTTTCATATTTATTGCTTTGATACTAAAAATAAGAAAGAAAAGAATAAAATTCTTTTATAAACCATCTTTGCTTCAATAGGAAAAATTTTTAATAAGAGAATTCAATATCTCATCTTTCTCTAGCTATTCATGCAAAGAGAAGTCGAGTTTGCTCAATTTTTCAATCTGCTCGATCATGTACAATATATGATCGGTAACAGATGCACTCTCTCTCATCCAGATATTGAAAATGGTGTAACTAGTCCTGTGTCACTCAACGTCATCAGGAGACCAAAAGAATCCCTCAATACTTGAAGCATTTCCTCTAGCTGAGCTTCTTCAAACTTTTGGCTAAACTCGTCGTTCATGGAGGCCCGCATGATGCAACGAATCGTGGTGCCATCATTGAGCCACTTCAAATAAGTATCTTAGATCACTCTTCGAGCATTAGGAGTAGACTCCTCAGATGTCAGATTCGTTATCACACAAAGGATCCACTCGTGCTCTAAGACAATCTTTAATTTCTGATACTAATTATTGAAATTTGATCCAATAAGCTTCTCACTGTCCAACAGTGATCAAAGTGATAAATTTGAGGTCATATCTATACACACAAAGAAAGAACAAAGCCTAGTTAGTATATGAATTTATTAATCTTAAAGACTTGGATTTTAGTCTAAAGGTCATCCCACTATTTTATACGAATTGGTAGTCTCTACCTCCAATTCGAAGAATTATTTTAATTCTTTGGTGGGTACTAGAATCCACATAGACTACATATAGGCTCGAGGATGGCTTGATCAATCCATATGCACCTATGGGTAGGTTCTCTACCAATTGTTTCTTCAAATAACTTCTAGTATTTAATTTGGCCCCAGATTTCATTTCAGTAGGCGATGGGCCTCCACTGAAGATTTCGATTAGGTCAAACTATTAACATGTACCTACTTAGTAATTCTACCTAATGAGCAATTATGTCCAAGATGGCTCGATCAATCCAACCATCATCAGATAGTTCATCAGAGTCATCATATGATGAATAATAATTCCATCATTCAAAGAGAACATCAGACGGATGTTGCCTGCAATGTCAATTAGAAATAATAGACCCATTATCACTCATCTTAATGGGAGGCTATGATGTAGTTATCACCATAACTAGCTCATTTTAAGGACCTAATAATTTAGAGAATTTAATTGATTTAGAGAAGAGAGAAGAGAAGAAAATATCAATCAGTAGACCATAATCCTCCCACTGACTTCACCAAGTCACCGAATCGAGTTAGCTGATTGAATTGGCACCTAGATCAGTCATACTGATCAACCTTAATGGCATGGGCTAACTTAAATTACTTAGCGATCTAATCAAAATCTAGTTCACCAAATTGGCCAGGTAAGTGAGATCGATGGGAGGGTCTGCTAAGCTTGCCTTAGACACCATTAAAATGGTCAGGTAAGCCACTCTCAATTAAAAACCATCGATCAAAATGCCAAACTTACCTTGGACATCAATTGGTTAACTAGTTTCGATTTGACCAACCGAATGATTCGGATTTAACCATTGAGCCACAATCAAAGTCCATTTGATCTAATCAAAGATATGGACTTGACCATCTACAACTATTGTAGTAAAAAAATTTTGATTAATCTAATTCAATATTTGGTTAGACTTAATCAATTTTTTACATGATCAATCAATTCTTTGATTCTAACCTTAGGTCTAACCCAATTAAAGACAAGGATCTGATTTGAGCTAACCCATGCTCCATATTTTATGCGATGTTATTAGATCTAAATCATAATTTTAGATCCAATCAACTTGATACTTAATTCTCAATTAAGTTTTGCATCAACATGGTTAAGGTTTCGAAAATAATTTTTTATGTAAACTTTTTATATCAAGTCATAAAATTTTTTAGATCAAATCTAAATTTTTTATGATTTTAGATCAAAATAATTTTGACTAAACAAGATTAGATGTAACTAACTATCTTCGTAACTTGCATCACATACAACAAAACCTAGGGTTTCAAGATCTAAGATTATATAAAAAAGTAAATTTTTTCTTTTCACTTTCTTCTTCATGAGACTTTATAGTGGCATCCCTATATGCCATGAAGAGTACCCCACTGAATGAGAAGAGAGGGTCATGAAACCCTATTTGCTCCTATGATCGGATGGCCTGGTGATTACCCAATCTGAGTACTTTGCTACTCAAAATCTCTAATCTAAATAAATAATAATCAGATCTAAAAATAAACTAATTTAGATCTAATCAAAATCATAAATAATCAGATCTAATAACAAAAAATTAGATCTAAAGTCATATTAATTCATATCAAAATAACTTTACTCTGATACCAGTTGAAGAAAATTTATGATAGTGCAATACATGCAATTAAAAATTTTATGCAATGGATATAATAGATTAAATAATTTAATCCTAATCACATGTATAAGATCTAATCTTATACTACCATATCAAGATCTTTGATATAAAAAATATGTGCTTTAGATCTAAAAATAAAAATCACATCGATCTCATCGATGCTGCAATTCTGGATCTAACTATTAGATCTACCATAGAAATCAAAATAAGTTAGAGATCGTTACCAAATAAATTTTGATCTTGATCTTCTCTGATCTAATGATTGGAGAGAGTGTTCTTCAGATCACTCATAGGTACACAAAATCATCTGGCCTCTATAAGAAAATTCACGCAAAGACTGGTGCAGATCAGGGGCTCGGAGATGCTAGTCTACGAACAACTTCGATAACTGATCTCTTTCTTCTTCTACAAGTACCTTAGATAGTCCAAAGTGATAGCAGATCTGGAGGAGGAAGAGAGGAGGAAGAGAAGAGGCTCTGAAAATAAAAAATCTACAAGAGAATTGATCATGGGACATCCAAGAGAGGGGTCCCCTTTATATAGACTAGGAATTAAGACTTTCTAAGAAAGGATGTCATGAATCAATGCCAAAACCCCTTTTTGGCATTCCCAAAAATTCCAAAAAAAATATTATGATGTGGAGAAGAAATTTCAAGTCTCACATACTAAAGAATTCCTTAATAAAGATAAGAAAAAAAATAATATGGCTCCAACAATATACCATATACAAAAAATCTCTTTTCTAATCTGCATCTTATCTCTAATTCGGATCTCATTCGAATTAGGCAAGAGATAATATTATGACTCATCAGCTATAGTTGACCACTCTTATTGGATCCTCTCTCATGATGCCAAAAATCACAACCCAAATCCAATTAGGCATGGAGAAATTGACATAAATCCAGATGTAGCACAAAAGATAAGGATAAAGTCCTAGTCTAACTTGGACTCTTCATTTCTAATTAAATTCTAATCCAAATCAAATTTGGATTGAAACCACCAATAGAAATGAACATAGTCCAATTAAAAATCTAAATATCTCTTCAAATTTCTAATCCAATTAAAAATTAGTCGAGTCCAAATCCTGATCGAATTAGGATCAAATTTTTCTTATAATTGGGTTTGATCATATCAATCCCAATCTGAGTCAAACTGAATCTAATTTAATTAGACTTATTCTAAAGCTCTTTACTCAATCAAATTGAGTCAATTAGTAATCTAATTATTAATTAATTTTCTATAAATGATAGAGTCTCAATCCCAGTGGGACTCTCCCATAGAGTCCTAGTCCAAGTAGGACTTTTCACCAGAGTCACAATCCCAGTGGGACTCTCCCATAGAGTTCTAATCCAAGTAGGACTCTTCACTAGAGTCACAATGCAATTGGACTCTTCAGCCATCAGATCTGACCAAATCTTCTAATACGTATGACCCCATAAATTTGAACCTAAGTCGATAGCATAGAAACAACTTTCTATACCAATCGATATAACCATCTAGCAATGATGACCCGACGATTAGATGGATCGAAGTGTTGCAAAGCAACCTTCTCGAACCTACTGGCACGTGGTTACCATATAATTCATCCCTTTGACCCAAATACTCAAGGTGACTTAGGGTTTAACTGTCAACCCTAATTAAGTCGACCACATTATATTTCAACCTTTTAAATCCATCTCATGGATTATCTTGGCTAAGATTTTGCTAAATTGAAATACACTGATGCATATCTCCTACCAATTCAGAGGGATCAATTCTATCTTGACTCACACACCGACTTGATAAGTACTTGACTGCACCTAGTATCCTTCCATCACTAAGTTAGAAACTCAGATAGTTCGATACTAAAGTACAGGGAGTTGCTTATAAGTCACCGTGGTGGTCTCAGATCGGAGGGATACTTATACCCATATCCTTCACAAGCTACTCTTGATAGCAGAGTGCACAGTACATGACCACGTTCAATGTAAATGTACTCCTACATTTCATCTGCATGCTATAACAGTATCTCCACACTCCTTGGTTAAGAGGACAACCAACTCATATGGCATACAACAACCTACACTTTATATCGCTATTGTCCTAGTAATAGGGTATCATTTGATCGAGAATAATTTTAAGGACTTAACGATAAATTCTTCTTTGTCGATTAATATATATATAGTATTAAGAACTTCATTACAATACAAAAGTTCAAAGATGATCAATTTGTAATGAAAATGCAAAATAATTTTTATTAATAAAAATTTATATACAGTTTATAAGATGAGCACAATTGTCTAACGATTGGCTTTGGGATACATTTTCCAACATGATGATCATCTCAATTTGAGTACTGGACTACTAAGATTAAAAATCTAATTTTTAAAATTAATTGTACCTATATGTACATTGTCTAACAATCTACATGTATGATATGCAAAAAAATTCAGACGTACACTTATAAACATGATCATATCATTGATATTTTGTATCTAATCTAATTAGATCAATATATTATATATATTATTTTAGATCTAAACCTACTTTTATACAGCATATAAAATAATTAATTCAAATCTAAAATCACATAAAAAAATAATTGAAACACACACATGAATGCATAGAAATAAAATTTCTGGTTCAACCTTATTTCATGTTATACAGAATTTTACCTAAAATCAGACCTAAAAATCTATCAAAATAAAATTGATTCAGATCTTGATTATATTTAATATCCAACTCAAAATAAGCACATAAAAATTTTTATTCAAATAAATTTAAAATAGGTTTTAATTGAATTATTATTTTAGCAAAAAATTTGCATCAAGAAAATTCTAATATAGTAGATTTATAACAACCTCAATCAACCATTGATTTAATTCTTGAAATCTTGGTCTAAACCAGATTATAAATTTTATATTAATAGGTTTAAATTAGATTTATTATTTATCATAAAAATATGATTATATATCTCATATAAAAATATTAAAAAAATTAATCTATGCATTCATATATCAGTCTGGCTCTAATATCAGTTGAAGAGAAAATTCGTCCAATCTGATCAGATCGTCAGGGTGCATCTGAAAAAAATTTTCTATTCTAAGAATTACATAGCAATTATGGGTTACCTTGTTCATAATGAAATAGAGATCAAAATCTCCAAAAAAATTGAAATTCGATGCCTCGTGAGGTTTGAACGCACAGACCCTCTACTTCATGTGCACATCAGGCTCCATAAGGAAGTGGGATGATTTTCTTGGGCATTAATCTTTAGAAGAAAAGTGAGATGAGGGATGAGATCTAATCTCTAAAGCTTGGGAGGGGTTCTTCATGCTATGAACCAAGACCCCAAGGGACCCCACATTGAGAAAGAATAAGGCGTCAAAAAAAATAGTGCCCACCCAATGTTTGTCGCACAAACTATCCTCTTTCTTTCAGCGGTCTTTTTTCTAACTTTGTCGCACAACTTAAGATACATCAATCAGTGATTAGTTGCTCCCTTTTTATAATAATTGATGCCTCAAATCTGCTCACATGTCTTAACTAATTAGGACACAAATTCCTTATCAAATAAGAAAACCCGAGGGAGAAACACCAATCTAGCACACGCCCTCTCATCTCATGCACGCACAAATAAAAGGAACAGAACTTTTTAGTGCTCCCTTCCTTCCTTTGGTCGGCAGCTATGAGAGAGAGTCCCTGGTGATTGGGACTCTAAGGATCTAATCCTATTTGGGTCCAAACTATGTCCAATTCGAATCTGATTCGAATTGGATTCGAGTCAAACTCGAAGAGCCTATCAATCTCAATCTAATTAAGATTTTGATCCAAATCTAACTTAAATTTTTGATCTAATTAAGCTTTAATTTAATTAAATCTAATTTAAAATTAATTAGTACTTGAATTCAATCTCTCATAAATCTTTTGGATCATTGATCAGATCATTATCATCTCTAGAATTAAACTTGAAACTCATGTCCAGTACTAGCCAGACATAGTCAACTGTTTAATCCCATATGACCTCTAATGATTGACTTTAGGATATATTTTCTAATACTTGATTGAAAATTTATCTTGATTTGATCAAGAACCCTTGAATTGAATTTATAGAACTATGTGGGATGATTGGAGCATTTTTAATTGGATCCCATATGATGGGATGTCCAAGCCCAATGTGGGCATGGGTCTAGGCTAGGTGGTGCCCCTTTGATTGGGTCTAAGAGGCTTTAGGCTAGGATTTCTAATATGATTAGAAGAAAGAATACTAATTTGATTAGAACTCCTTTATGTTGTCTATTTAAAGGACCCCAGTCCTACCTCTCAAATTAATCTCATAATTTTCTTCCTTGCCGCCACCCTCACTGTGCCCAACAACCCCTCTCCTCTCTCTCTCTAGCCCATGCCCTCTCTCTAGATATCTACTCTCTTGGATCTTGGTGAGAGATGGGCGAAAACTATTAGATGTGTGCCCTAGATGCCAGATTGGTTGACACATTCTTGTATAAATCTAAGGGCAAATTTATCATTTTGACTATAAATAAATAAAAGGGTTATTCTACTATCACATTGTGTACATTATGTCTGTGATACATCCTTTGAGTTAGTAAGAATGTTAATTCATATTTTTATGAGTTGAAAATTTAAGGCATAAATTTACATAACTAACTCATAAACAACTCCTGACCATAGGATCATCATGAAGATGGTGATCGATCCGGAAGGTTGGTGTACGATCGCTTTCTTAGGGTAGATGTGTCTTGAGTCTACGGTGTGGAGACATCAAAGTGAGAGTACAGGTATTCGTTGAGAATGAGATTACAGAGCGTGACCACCTCGAGCAGTCATAAGGAAGTCTACCTTCTCATCGATGACTAGCTCGATGCTGCAACTGTGTGCCTAGTTCTTGTAGGAATCAGATCTAGGGTTTCAGGGTTAGATCTTGAAACTTTTTCAAGATCATACAGTGGAAGACTAAAATAAATTAAAATTTATTTTTTAAAATCAAAGAATCCCTAGATCTAAGATCCTATTACATGATTAGTACATAGCATTAAATTAAAAATTAAAATATATAAATATAGCATGAACTACATGTTGATCAAATCAACATGTTTTTATACTACATCTAATGTATGTATTAAACAATAGATCAGATCTATTACCTTGCAAGTTAGATGTTCTAACCTCGCTGATCCGGGCTTGAGGATGATGTTGCAAGCCGCACATGCATCCGGCCTCTAGGAGTCATCCACATGAGCCCACGAATCTCGATCAGAAGTCCTGCTTCAGGAAATCAGCACAGTATGCTAGTACTGCACTGATCCTTCTTTGATGGTTGATCAGGTGCCTCCTTCTTCTTGATTTGGACTCTTCCAAAGATGAAAAGTAAAAGGAGGAGTTTCAGATCTGAGATACTCTCAGGAAACTCAAGATGGAGGGAGGAAAGATATGAAAACAAACAACCCTAGAAGAAGACCCTCTTCTTCTTCTCGTTTCTCTCTCTAGACACCCTAACTTGTGTCTTTTATATCTCCATGACCCAAAAGTCTTTCTCTCTAATTTTTGGATAGCTCAAAGGTCTCTCAAATATCTATCTTCTTCAAAAACTTTTTAAAGAAACTCATCTTATATAAAGAGATATGATAGAGTCTTATCTAGGTCAAATACCTAGTCAAGGCTTATCCAAACATGGCAAGTTAAGGGGTGCCCAACTCTTGAGCACCTCCTCCATATTTTCATACATGGATCACTAGCAAAGGATGCAAAATGTGTACCCTAAAAGCTATGAAAATTCCAAAAAAAATTTGGATAAATTCGGTGCAAAATTGAAAGAGTTTTGGATTTCTAAAACTCTATCTCATAGAATTCGAAATCCAAACTTATTCCTTTTTGATTTGATCCAAACCACCTTCCATGAAAGAAAAAAGAGAGGAGACCTTTTGTGAACGTGGGAGAGACCTAGGAGAGGGCTTTTTTCGCACAAAATAAGAGGAGATTGGCGTTGAATGAG
Source organism: Elaeis guineensis (assembly GCF_000442705.2). Classification (NCBI taxonomy): domain Eukaryota; kingdom Viridiplantae; phylum Streptophyta; class Magnoliopsida; order Arecales; family Arecaceae; genus Elaeis; species Elaeis guineensis. The sequence continues at coordinate 24,081,508 of NC_026007.2, read as the reverse complement.
AGAGAGGGCGTGGGGAAGGCTTATGTGGTGCAAGGTGGAATCCTAGTCTTACTAGGATTCTATCTTATGACTTGTTTTAATTTGGTTTTTCAAACCAAATCAAACCAAAATTAGATCAACTCAATTAAAATAAGTTTTAACCCAATTAAGAACCTAATTTAATCAGATTAAATTAGATTTAAATCTGATTTAATTTTTTAATCAAATTAGAAATTAGATTGACCCAAGTCCTAGTTGAACTAGGACTAGTTTTTCCTTGCACTTGGCTTATCCAATAAACCAATTAGACTTGATCCAATCAAGCCCAAACTAAATCTAATTAAATTATATTTAATTATACTTAATCTCAGCATATTGACTTAATCAAATTAAGCTAATTAGCAATCGAATTGCTAATCGATCCTCCGACAACACTTGCACTGGGTTAAATGTCAATCGTATTGATCATTTAACCCTAGAATGATTCTTAATCGTTGATCAACCATCCGATCGGATCATGAACTCTAATGTGTGTGACCTCATAGGTCTGAACCTAAGTCAGTAGCATAGGAATAAATTTTTATACTAATCGAAGTGACCATCTAGCAATGGTACCCGATGATCGGATAGGTCGAATGTGTAGAACAACATCCTTAGAACCCATGCAGATATAATTTTCATATAATTCATCCTCTTGACCAAAATGATCATAGGACACCCCAGACTTCGACTATCAACTCTGATCAGGTTGTCCACATTGTATTTCAAAATATCAAATCCATTTAATGGATTACCCTGGCCAAGGTTTTGCTAAATTGAAATACAGCGACTCATTCTTCTCCAACTCTTGGAGTGGTCAATCCCATCTCGATCACACTCTGACTTCGCAGGTAGTTGACTATGCCCAGAAGCCTTCCATCTCTGAATTAGAAATTCAGTTAGTCCAGTACCAAAGCACAGTGAGTTGCTTGCAAGTCACTGAGGCAATCTCAAGTCTAAGGGACACTTATACCTATATCCCATCAGAGACATTCTCGACAGCAGAATACTCTGGAGTTGGTCATATTCAATGATGATGTACCCTTACATCTCATCTGTATGCCATACCAGTGTCTCCACACTCCTTGGTTAAGAGGACAACCAACCCATATGGCCTACAGCGACCTATGCTCGATAGAAGTTGTCATCCTTATTAACAGCCTATCATTTGGTCGTGAACAGTTTTAAGGACTAATCAATAAATTCTCTCTTTATCGAACTTAAATAGTCCTAAGGACTTCATCATAACAACGGAGTTCATTAGAAGATGAAAGCTTATAATGAAGATGCCAAATATATTTTATTTATTAACAAATCAATTACAATACTTGGTTGCTCAACCGTCAACAGCTTGACGATTGGCTTTTTGGGACACATTTCCCAGCAACTCCCACTTGTCCTAAAGCCACTCGGCACAGTATCTAATACCCATCTTTGACTTGTGGTTGTCGAACTCCTTTATCGCCAGGGCTTTAGTGAAGGGATCGGCCAGGTTCTCCTTTCCATCGATCTTCTGAAGGTCGATGTCACCTCGATCCACGATCTCCCGGACCAGGAGGAAGCGGCGCAAGATGTGCTTCGTCCGCTGATGTGCTTTGGGTTCCTTCACCTGAGCTATGGCACCAGTGCTGTCGAAGTAGAGCAGGACCGGACCATCGAGGGAGGGTGCTACTCCGAGCTCGTTGATGAATTTCCTCAGCCACATAGCTTCCTTCGCGGCATCTGATGCTGCGATGTACTCTGCTTCACAAACAGAGTCCGCCACTGTATGTTGCTTGGAACTCTTCCAGCAGATGGCTCCATTATTCAGAGTAAAGATATAACCAGACATGTTCTTGCTGTCATCATGGTCAGATTGAAAGCTAGAGTCTGTGAACCCCACAAGTTTCAGATCTGACTCGCCATAAACCAACCATTGGTCCTTAGTATTTCTCAAATACTTAAGGATGGCTTTAACCACTTTCTAGTGATTTTCTCCAGGATCAGATTGGTATCTACTCACTACTCCTAGTGAGTATGCCACGTCTGATCTTGTACATGTCATGGCGTACATGATAGATCCCACGGCTGAAGCATATGGAACTCTACTCATACATTCTCTCTCTTCAGGAGTTGTCGGACAATCCTTCTTAGAGAGAGAAATTTCTTGGCCTATTGATAGATAGCCCTTCTTGGAATTCTCCATGCTGAACCTCTTCAGCACAGTGTCTATGTACATGGACTGGGATAACCCAAGCATCCTTTTAGATCTATCCCTATAGATCGTCATCCCTAGGATGTAGGATGCTTCACCCAAGTCCTTCATGGAGAACTGTGATGACAACCAAACTTTTATTCCCTGTAGTGCGGGGATGTCATTCCCGATTAAGTGAATGTCATCCACGTTCAAGACAAGGAATACCACAACTGGACCATTTGCCCATTTATAGATGCAGGGCTCTTCTCCATTCTTAATGAAGCCATACGTTTTGATCACCTTATCAAAATGCATGTTTCAACTTCGAGAAGCTTGCTTCAATCCATAAATGGATCTCTGAAGCTTGCACACCTTGGACTCATCTGTGGATGTAAACCCCTCAGGTTGTATCATATACACCTCTTTGGTCAGCTCTCCATTCAAGAAAGCTGTCTTTACATCCATCTGTCAGATCTCATAATCCAGATGCGCAGCAATTGCAAGCATTATCCGAATGGATTTGAGCATTGCCATAGGGGAAAATATCTCGTCATAGTCAATACCATAACATTGACGATACCCCTTGGTGACCAGACGGGCTTTATAGGTCTCCACCTTTCCGTCTGTGCCCCTCTTCCTTTTGAAGACCCATTTACACCCAATGGGTTTAACCCCTTCAGGTGGGTCAACCAATGTCCATACATCGTTGACCTTCATGGACTCCATTTCGAATTTCATGGCTTCAAGCCATTTCTCGAAATCAGGTCTCTGCATTACATCCATATAGGTGATCGGATCCTCATTATTCTCATCAAGTTCGATGGGATCACCATCCCGGATCAAGAAATCGTAGTATCTGTCTGGCTGATGTGGTACTCTATCGGATCGCCTTAATGGTGCAGGTATATTGGGCTTCGGATCTGATCTAATCTTATCCGACTCAGGTTCAGCTATTGGTGTCGGTCCTTCTACCTGTTGAACTTCATCAAGTTCAACCTTAGAGGCAACGGTTCCTTCACCAAGAAACTCTTTTTCTAAAAAGATTGCCTTAAGGCTGACGAACACCTTTTGTTCATCAGCATGGTAGAAAAAATATCCTTTTGTCTCTTTGGGGTACCCTATGAATGAGCATTTGTCAGACCTAGGTCCAAGTTTGTCTGTGACTAATCGTTTGACATAGGTCGGGCACCCCCAGACCCTAAGGTGTGAAAGTGCTGGCTTGCGTTCCGTCCATATCTCATATGGAGTCTTAATTACAGACTTACTTGGAACCCTATTTAACAGATAACAGGCCGATTCGAGTGCATATCCCCAGAAGGATATCGGCAAGCTAGCAAAACCCATCATGGATCGGACCATGTCTAACAGAGTCTGATTCCTCCTTTCAGACACACCATTATGCTGTAGTGTTTCTGGAGGAGTCCATTGGGAGAGAATCCCATTCTCTCCTAGATATGTGAGAAACTCACTGGAAAGGTATTCTCCTCCTCGATCAAATTGAAGAGTTTTAATACTCTTCCCAGTTTATTTTTCTACTTCACTTCGGAATCGTTTGAACATTTCAAATGAATCCAACTTATGTTTCATCAGATAGACATATCAATATCGGGATAGGTCATCCGTGAAAGTTATGAAGTAGAAATATCCACCTCTAGCACTGGTGCTCATGGGCCCACATACATCAGTATGTACTAGGCCCAAGAGCTCAGTAGCTCTTTCACATTTTTCAGTAAAAGATGACTTGATCATTTTACCAAGAAGACAAGACTCACAGGTTGGAAGTGATTCACAATCACTGACTTTGAGGATTCCCTCTTGAGTCAACCTGTTTATTTTGTTCTTGTTTATATGACCTAGCCTACAGTGCCATAAGTAGATATCTGACACACTATCTAATCTAGGGTGCTTGCCAGTAGAATAGACTCTTATCAGGCTTGATCTTTTTGGTCTGGCTCTGCACAGATGTCCCAGCCTGAACTTGTACCTTCTTGACTTTCTTCTTCTTGTTCTTCTTCCCTTTCTTAAAAGGTCGAGAACCAGAAGACGAACCTCCCACTAAGTTCATCGACTCCTTGTGAAGTTGGTGATCCTTCTCAAAGTTCTGAAGCAACCCCAGTAACCCATGGTAGTTCTCTTCAGGTTTTGTCATTCTATAATGAGTGAGGAATGGAAGATAAGACTTGGGCAGCGAGTTTAGTATTGCATCTTTCCCAAGCTGCTTATGCAAGGGAAAGCCGAGCTTGCTCAATCGTTCCATCAGCTCGATCATGTACAATACATGATCAGTGACAGAGGCACCATCCCGCATTTTGGCATTGAAGATGGCACAACTAGTCTTGTGCCTCTCCACGTCATCGGGTGTGCCAAAGGCATCCTCCAACACTTGAAGCATGTCCTTTGGCTGAGCCGTCTCGAATCTGTGACTGAACTCATCGCTCATGACAGTCAGCATGATACAACGCACCATAGTCCGATCACTGAGCCACTTCTGGTAAGTATCTCTGACTGTTCCACATGCATTAACAGCTAGCTTCTCAGGTACAGGATCCATTATCACATATAGGATCCGTTCATGCTCCAGGACCATCTTCAACTTTCGGTATCAGCTATCGAAGTTGGGTCCCACCAACTTATCATTGTCCAACAATGATCGAAGCGATAGGAAAGTGGCCATATTTACACAAAGGAGAACCATAACCTAATTAGCAATTGATTCATTAAACCTAAAGATTTGGACTTTAATCAAAAAGTTTCTCCCACTATTTTATTCGAATTGGTAGCCTCTACCTCCAATTCGAGGAATTATCCTAATTCCTTAGTGGGTACTAGAATCCACTTAGACTGCACACAAGCCCAACTTTGGTTGGCCAACCCATGTACATCTAAGGGTAGGTTCATAACCAATTATTTCTCTAAATAATTTTTAGTAATTTTAATTTTGCCCCAGAAACCTAATCAGTAGGCTTTGGCCTCCACTGTAAGGATCCAGTTAGGTCCAACCATTAACATGATGATACTTGGTGTATCTAACCAACGAATGATTAAGCCCAACTTTGGTTGGCTCACCTAACCACCATTAGAGAGACACTTCCAAGTCATCATATGATGAGTGATAATTCTATTAGTCAACAAGCACCAGGCCTTTGGGTCTGCAATGATTATTGAGTTAATGGACTCATTATCAAACACCTTAATGGGAGGCTATGACTCAATTATCTCCATAACTTTGTCATTTTAAGGACCTAATAATTTTAGAGGATTTAAATAATTTAGAAGATGAGGTCAGATGAACCAGCTTATCATGATCCTCCCACTGGCTTCACCAAGTCAGCTTAAGGGAGACCATTAAAAGGGCTGGTCTAGGAGCACCAAAATTAGTCACACTGATTTACCTAGCTGACATGGGTCAGTTCGAATAGTCAAGTGATCCGATCAAAACATAATTTCACCAAGAGGCCAGGTAAGTTCGATCAGTGGGAGGGTCTGCCAAAGCTTGCCTTAGACACCATCAGAAATGGCCAGGTAAGCGGGCTCCCAATTAAAAACCACCGGTCTGGTTTACCTTAGACACTAACTGGTTTAATTAGTTTCAATTAGATCAACCTAACAGTTCGTGCTAGACCGCTTAGCCAAGAATCAAATCCATTTGGTTCTCGTTAAAGACATGGACTTGACCAACTACAACTATTGTAATTGATCTAGAGAATCCTTGACTTAATCTAAGACAACAATTGATTAGATTTAGTCAATTCTCTAATTAAGTCCATCTTTAATCTAACCATAGGTCTAACCCAATTAATGGACCTAATTTCCACTAACCCATTAACCCAATGTGTTATGATTTGTGTCTTAGGTTCTTCAATTCACAATCCTAGAACCTAATCAAACAACTTCTTAATTCTTAATTAAGTTTTGGGCTGAGGGTTGGGTTTGGCTTTTCAAAAAATAATTTTTATATTTATAAAATAATTTTATAATATGATTCTACCAATCATATTGCATGTTTGATTCATAATCAAGATACAAGTGAAATAAATATGAAACTACTTTAGATCTAATCTAAACAGGTTCATGTAATTGAAACAATTTCAACTTTAAACAATTTTTTTGCACAAAAATTATTAACAAAGAGATTTTATTTCAGATTTAAATATCTTTTAAATCTAATAAATCATAAATTTAGTCTAGATCATATCTAATAAATTTATAATTAAAGATAGATCTACACAAACTAGGACAACCTTTGCACTGTAAGGGGTAAACCATACAGCAGGACAACCTTGCAGTTTGTGATTGATCTAAAATTTTAATTTTAGATTTAATAATTAGATTATAAATTAGATCTAATCTAAAAAATAATCTAAGTATGTATAAATAATCATGTAATAAAGAACCTAGGCTCTGATACCAATTGTAGGAACCAGATCTAGGGTTTCAGGGTTAGGTCTTGAAACTTTTTCAAGATTATGCAGCGGAAGACTAAAATAAATTAAAATTTATTTTTTAAAATTAGGGAATCTCTAGATCTAAGATCCTATTACATGATTATTATATAGCATTAAATCAAAAATTAAAATATATAAATATAGCATGAACTACATGTTGATCATATCAACATGTTTCTATACTACATCTAATGTATGTATTAAATAATAGATCAGATCTATTACCTTGCAAGTTAGATGTTCTAACCTCACTGATCCGAGCTTGAGGATGATATTGCAGGCCGCACATACATCCGGCCTCTAGGAGTCATCCACACGAGCCCACGAATCTCGATCAGAAGTCCTGCTTCAGGAAATCAGCACAGTATGCTAGTACCGCGCTGATCCTTCTTTGATGGTTGATCAGGTGCCTCCTTCTTGATTTGGACTCTTCCAAAGATGGAAAGTAAAAAGAGGAGTTTCAAATCTGAGACACTCTCAGGAAACTCAAGATGGAGGAAGGAAAGATATGAAAACAAACAACCCTAGAAGAAGACCCTCTTCTTCTTCTCGTTTCTCTCCCTAGACACCCTAACTTGTGTCTTTTATATCTCCACGACCCAAAGGTCTTTCTCTCTAATTTTTGGATGGCTCAAAGGTCTCTCAAATTTTATCTTCTTTAAAAATTTCATGAAGAAACTCATCTTATATAGAGAGATATGATAGAGTCCTTGTATAGGTCAAATACCTAGTCAAGGCTTATCCAAACATGGCAAGTTAAGGGGTGCCCAACTCTTGAGCACCTCCTCCATATTTTTATGCATGGATCACCAGAAAAGGGTACACAATGTGTACCCTAAAATCCATAAAAATTCCAAAAAAAAATTGGATAAATTCGATGCAAAATTAAAAAAGTTTTGGATTTCTAAAACTCTATCTCAAAGAATTCGAAATCCAAACTTATTCCTTTTTGATTTGATCCAAACCACCTTCCATGTAAGAAAGAAGAGAGGAGACCTTTTGTGAACATGGGAGAGACTTAGGAGAGGGCTTTTGTCACACAAAATAAGAGGAGATTAGCGTTGAATGAGAGAGAGGGCGTGGGGAAGGCTTATGTGGTGCAAGGTGGAATCCTAGTCTTACTAGGATTCTATCTTATGACTTGTTTTAATTTGGTTTCTCAAACCAAATCAAACCAATATTAGATCAACCCAATTAAAATAGGTCTTAACCCAATTAAAAACTTAATTTAATCAGATTAAATTAAATTTAAATCTGATTTAATTTTCTAATCAAATTAGAAATTAGATTGATCCAAGTCCTAGTTGAACTTGGACTAGTTTTTTCTTGCACTTGGCTTATCCAATAAACCAATTGGACTTGATCCAATCAAGCCCAAACTAAATCTAATTAAATCATATTTAATTAGACTTAATCTCAGCCCATTGGCTTAATCAAATTAAGCCAATTAGCAATTGAATTGCTAATCGATCCTCCTGCAACACTTGCACTGGGTTAAATGTGAATCGTATTGATCATTTAACCCTAGAACGATTCTTAATCGTTGATCAATCATCCGATCGAATCATGAACTCTAATGTGTGTGATCTCATAGGTCCAAACCTAAGTCGGTAGCACAAAAATAAATTTTTGTACCAATCGAAGTGACCATCTAGCAATGGTACCCGATGATCGGATAGGTCGAATGTGTAGAACAACATCCTTAGAACCCATGCAGATATAGTTTTCATATAATTCATCCCCTTGACCAAAATGATCATAGGACACCTCAGAGTTCAACTGTCAACTCTGATCAGGTTGTCCACATTGTATTTCAAAATATCAAATACATCTAATGGATTACCCTGGCCAAGGTTTTGCTAAATTGAAATACAGCGACTCATTCTTCTCCAACTCTTGGAGTGGTCAATCCCATCTCGATCACACTCTGACTTTGCAAGTACTTGACTATACCCAGAAGCCTTCCATCCCTGAATTAAAAATTCAGTTAGTCCAGTACCAAAGCACAGTGAGTTGCTTGCAAGTCACTGAGGCGATCTCAAGTCTAAGGGACACTTATACCTATATCCTATCAGAGATATTTTCGACAGCAGAATACTCTGGAGTTGGTCACGTTCAATGATGATGTACCCTTATATCTCACCTGTATACCATACCAGTGTCTCCATACTCTTTAGTTAAGAGGACAACCAACCCATATGGCCTACAGCGACCTATGCTCGATAGAAGCTGTCATCCTTATTAACAGCCTATCATTTGGTCGTAAACAGTTTTAAGGACTAAGCAATAAATCCTCTCTTTATCAAACTTAAATAGTCTTAAGGACTTCATCATAATAACGGAGTTTATTAGAAGATGAAAGGTTATGATGAAGATGCCAAATATATTTTATTTATTAACAAATCAATTACAATACTTGGTTGCTCAACCATCAACAGCTTGACGATTGGCTTTTTGGGACATATTTTCCAACGGTTCTTTAACCTGAGGTACATCGACAGTTCACCTTGAGTGTGTTATAGTTTGACTACACCATAACTCAGTCTCCTAGCCATTCAAAACCTTAAGGTGTATGTTGGCTGTAGCATATTCATTGTAGGAACCAGATCGCACCAAGATAGGATCTATCAACTTTGATAGATGAGAGAAGTAGTCCTATGATGATCGAAAGATCGAGTCCTTAAGCCCATGGCCATGGCAAAGTGAAATAATAGAAAAGAGTTTTCTATTGGGGTTTCACATCAGACTCGGATCAATCGATTGATTCATATGACTGATGTTGGGTTTGACGAGTTCACCTTAACCCTAATTCAGTCGGGACTCATGATAGAGGAACTCAATCACACAGGTAGCTGCACCGAGAGGTTCATCTTCATTTCTGATGGGTTACCATCATATATTGCTAAGTATCACTGATGGATTTTGAGAGCAATTAGAATGATCTTGATGATCGATCATTCTAATTGTCTGAATCAGAAGAGTTCTGGTCCATTGAAAGGAGTTTCGATGATGTCGATGATGAGATCACGACATGTCTCATTACCATACGAAAATGAACCTAACTGGGTCACACAAACAAGAGTTAGGATCTGGATATCATCAATTGAGCTAGCTCAGTTCGATTGATTTGGATTAGATCCAATTAGGTTCAAAGAAATCATGCTAGCACACGATTGAGCCTAACTTTCTCCTCATGTAATCTTTTCTATCTCGACTGAGCCAAATATGATTTGACTCACCCAGAGAACCTTGAGAAGATTTCTCTCAAATTGACTGGAGCTAGTCTAGCTCAAAAAGGACTTAGCTTAATTTATGAGATGAATTTAAGACAACACCTGCTAATTTCTGTCACCTGCCATTTCTGTTTTAGGACATTGGTCAAACGTTGACCCATGGATCTTGGACTGAAGGCCACTTGGCAAGAGGTCATTGGAGAGTTTTTATGGAGTGTCCACCTACTAAATTAGCCCTAAAAATGGGTGCCATATTCAGATTGGGCGTGCACCCCAAGTGGATAAGGATAGAGTCCCATGAGATGAGGACTGTGATCCCTTGATCAACTTGGACTGTGGGGCGTAAATCTCACTGTGCTTATCCAGTGTTGGCACCAACAGTTGGAGAAATTATGGAGATTCTTATCTGATATGATCAAATGACATCACTCCACCAATCAAAATTTTTCCAGAATTAATTAAAATTTTTTGATTGATCGAATGATGTGGCACTACATGGCGTAGTAGGGTCTATTTAAACCCTGTCTGCACCTAGGGTTTAGAAACTCTGCTTAATAACCTACAAAAGCCTAAATGCTCTCCACTTCTCCATACCCCCTCTACTCCTATCCCTCCCCTCTTCACATCCAAGAGGTTGGGCATCCATCTGGTGCTTGTCCAAGGCGTGGTGGCTTTCTGATTAGAAGGCTGCAGAGATTTATCAAGAAGCTGCTGCTCCAGCTTCAGAAGATCTTTTGAAGATCTTTCAGATCTGATTTTTGAAGCAAAGATTCATGAGGAGAAGATGGTCCAAATTCTGCTTGAGTGGATATCGATAGAGGCCAGGTGACTGTGTGGCTATTTTAGAACCTCAAGCATTGCTGCGATCATCTACAGGGTAATCTAGTTACCCTAGAGGTATTTCTCTATTCCTCATATTTTTAGATTTAATTTTAGATTTAATATTAGATAATAATAATTAGATCTAATAGATCTTAGATTTGAAATATCATAGGATAATTCTTTTTGAAATATTCTACTCCAGATCTCATTAGATCTGGAAGATCCTACAAGGAAAAAGCCGATTTTTTCTTCAACTGATATCAGAGCCAGGTTGATGGCTCTATTTCATATCTAATTTATATCTATTTTTATTTTTATTTATCTGATATTAATGAATTTCAGATGTCACATTAGATATGATAGGATCTAAAATCAAAAAAATTTAAAATTAAATCTAAGTAGATCTAACATGTATGAGATGCATGACTAGACTAGGAGTAGTTTGATCTATGAATAGTCTTATAGTTTTATGTTTTAATGTGATTAAAATATAAATTAGATCTAATTTATTTTTTATTTTTTTAATATTATAAATATTATATTCAGATCATAAAATAAAAAATAAAATTTTAATTAATACATAAGATTGATCTGTTGCATGCCTAGACTAGTTGTAGAATTATTCTAGTAACTGTCTAGAATAGATTTCATATTGAATAGTTCAATTTAAATCTTATTTTTTAGATATTATGTATGATGTATCAGATTTGAAAGCATGCTAATTAGATCAGATTTTAATACATGAGATGTATGCAAAGCATGTATAAGTTAGATCTAAAATTATATATGTGATATGTAATTTAGATCTAACTAGTTTTGTAGTTAAATTAATATTTCTGATTAAGATGTTCCTCATGGCCATCCGGTCATAAGAACAAAGTAGGATTTAAGATTCTCTCCTCCCATTCAATGGGGTGTTCTTATGGCATGTAGGGATGCTGCACGTTCATCCTTAATCAGAAATCAAAATTTATTTTTCTGCAAAATCTTAGATCCTGAAACCTTAGGATTTATTTTACATGTTTTGTTTATGAACCCAAGACTTAATTAATGAATTAAGCTTATGAAATCTAATTAGGTCTAAAATTAAGAATTTCAGATTTAAGTCATTTTTATAAAATTGGGTTCAAACTTGGGTAGCTCAATTAGGTCTAGCGGTTGATCAAACTGAATCAAAAGTTGGTTAGGTGGGATCATGAAAGCTAATAATTGACCAGCCTAATAAGATTAAGTCTAAGTCAAGGTCGAATCATATTTAGATATGATCCGATCAAGTTAAGATCTAATTTGGCTCAGTGGTTAGAGCCTGGATTGTAGACTAACCCAATTGGTTCTGGTTCGATAATTTGGTGTCTAAGGTAAGTTGGGTAGATGCGATCGACTGATTTTTAATTGGGAGCTACTCGACTCGAATGCGTTCTTGTCAAGTTAATGGCATATCCCTCCCACCAGTCTCACTTATCTGGCCATATGTGTCGATCCAATTCTGATTTGAGGTGGCTAACAATTCGACCTAACCCATGTCACTAGGTTAGTCATAATTGTTATGACTATATCAAGTCAAGTTTAATGAGACCTAAATCAATTCTCCCTAAGAAAATATTAAGTCTAAGGTCTTCCACCATTTTGGATGTGTGGGCCCTTTCTGGGGTTGATTGTTCTCGACTGGTTACAATGGCTCAATTGCACCGAAAAGATACAACCATGTCCATTAGGCATTGGATGCTACAGATTAGAGGATGGGTTGTGCTCAATATTCTGGATACGGTGAGGGACCCAATCAGGAATCTAATTTGTGCAAATGGTAATCTAATTTGTGCAAATGGTGGATCTGACTTAACTAAAGATTAGAGAAATATTTCGGGCACAGTGAGCGTCATGAATTAGAGACCAAATTTTGGGTGCACCATGATTAGAGAATCATTGGACAAGAGTTGTCCACTCATCGATTGACCCATCACCAATAACTGTTAGGTGAGGTGGTGAGCCAGTCGGTGAGACCGCACCACCCACTAGAAATCACTAATCACAGAGATTTTCACATCTCTACCTAGGGAGTGTAGGGATCTGAGAAAATAGTGAGAGCCTAATTTGTTTAAAAATGAAACCCCTAAATAAATTGGTTAAGTCTAATTATAAAATCTAATTAAAAAACTCTCTACAAGAAACATGTCTGCGTCCAACCCACTAATCAAAATACTAGACACCCACAGATTGACTGGACCTAATTTCAAGGACTGGTTGAGGAACTACAAAATTATTCTGGGTTTCAAGAAACTAACTCATGTCTTGGACCAGGACCCACCTGCCATATCAGCACGTCCGACTACTGAACAGAGAGCGTCTCTGAAAAAGTGGATGGATGATGATAACAAAGCAAGGTACTACATGTTGGGTGCCATGTCTAATGACTTACAGTGCCAGTATGAGAATATTATGACTACCCACCAAATGTTGGCTCACCTACATGAGTTGTTTGGTGAACAAAGTCGTGTAGCCAAGTATCAAGTCTGTCAAAGACTTTTTAAGGCTAAAATGCATGATGGGCAGTCCGTCCAAGATCATTTTTTGTCAATGATCAAGGATCTTGAGGAGCTTGAAAAGCTCGATGTCATCTTAGACAGAGATTTTCAGATTGATGTGATCCTTCAGTCCTTGTCTGATGAATATGATCAGTTCATCATGAGTTTCCATATACATAAGATGCAGTGTACCTTGGCTGAGTTAATGAACATGTTGGTTATGGCTGAGCTTTCTTTGAAGGATTCAAAAGGCTCAGTCCTTATTGTGGAGCGAACTTCTTCCAAGAGAAAATTTTTTGAAAGGAAGAAGAAGTCTGTGAAGAAGCAGAAGGTGGATGGGAAGAAGAAGAAGACGGAACCGAAGAAGAAGGCTGCTGAAAAAGGAAAATATTTCCACTACAATTTAGACGGCCATTGAAAGCGAAACTATCCTCAGTACCTAACCACCCTGAAGAACAAGAAGGATGGTCCTTCTGGAGGTATGCTCGTTATAGAATCTAATCTTATGATTTCCTCTGCATCCAGTTGAGTGCTTGACTCTGGTTCTAGTGCTCATTTATGCACTTCTATGAAGGGTCTTGAAGAGAGCAGGAAGCTGAGGGATGGGGATATGATCCTACACATCGAGAACGGAGTAAGAGTTGCTACTGTGGCCATGGGAACCTACCCTCTGCAATTACCGTTAGGATTAGATTTAGTTCTTAGAGATTGTTATTATGTCCCTGCAGCAAGTAGGAATTTGATTTTTGTTTCATGTTTAGCACGAGAAGGCTATGTGATTAGCTTTCATAAGAACCATTGTAACATATTTTATGAAAATAATAAAGTTGCAAATGGTTTTCTTATTAATGATCTCTATCAGCTACATATTGATGTATCTGTATTTCATATCGAGCAAAATGTGAATGCCATGGGAATTAAAGAGCCTAGAGATAGTCTAAATGATAGGTATCTGTGGCACCTAAGGCTAGGTCATATAGCGGAAGACAGGGTTAACAAATTGAAAAAATCTGGGCTATTGAGTCTGTTGACTTTCAAGTCATATTCAGTTTGTGAATCATGCCTTTAAGGCAAAATGACCAAGCTCCCTTTTACAGGACATAGGGAAAGGGCCCCAGCCCTACTTGCCCTAGTACATACAGATGTGTGTGGTCCATTTGATATGTCGGTTAGAGGCAACTATGTCTACTTCATTACCTTCACCGATGATATGTCTAGGTATGGGTATGTGTTTTTAATGAAACACAGGTCTGAAGCCTTTGAAAAGTTCAAAGAATTCAGACATGAGGTAGAAAAATAAACAGGAAAGCCCATTAAGGTTCTTCGATCAGATCGAGGAGGTGAATACCTTAGTCGGGAGTTTCTAAACTATCTTAAGGACAATGGCATAGTCTCTTAATGGACTCCACCTGAAATGCCACAACTCAATGGGGTTTCGGAACGGAAGAATCGAACCCTATTAGTTATGGTCCGTTCCATGATGAGCTTCACGGATTTCCCTGAGTTTCTTTGAGGACACTGTCTCTTGACAGCAATATATGTATTGAATAGGATTTTCTCTAAAATCATTCCTACCACACCGTATGAGATATGGCATGGTAAGAAACCAAGTCTGAGTCATCTTAGAATTTGAAGTTGTTCAGCTCATGTCAAGAGACAACAGGCGGACAAGTTAGAGTTCAGGCCTTTTAGAGCTCGGTTCATAGGATATCCTAAAGAGTCATTAGGATACTATTTCTATATTTCAAAAGATCACAATGTGATTGTGAATCGACATGCTATTTTTTTTAAAAAATAGTTTATTCAAGATGGTGGCATCAGAAGAATAATTAAGCTCAAGGAGAATGTCTCCCCAGAGCAACGAGCTAAGGAACCTGAGGAACCAAATCAATTAGAACCAGTCCTAACACAACCTCTTCCACCTCATAGATCGACTAGAGTTTTCCATCCTCCTGAAAGGTACTTAGGTAATATACAAGAGGAAGTAGAAAAAATATTCCTCACGGGAAATGAGGCTCATGGTGATGACCCCAAGACCTATGATGAGGCGATATCAGATATCGACTCTGAGAAATGGTTAGAGGCAATGAGATCAGGAATTAACTCATGCACTCAAACCAAGTCTGGACCTTGGTAGATCCACCTGAAGATATTGTACCTATTAGGTGTAAATGGATCTTCAAGAGAAAGATAGGTGCAGATGGGAATGTGGAGACATTCAAGGCTAGGCTCGTAGCGAAAGGTTATAGTCAGCATGAAGGTATTGACTATCAGGATACCTTTTCACCCATAACCAAGCTAAAATCCATCCACACATTGCTTGCTGTTGCAGCCTATTTCGATTATGAAATCTGGCAGATGGACGTGAAAATGACGTTCTTAAATGGATATCTTGAGGAAGATATCTATATGGAACAGTCGCTTGGTTTCACATCCAGTGATGATGATCACAAGATCTGCAAGCTGCAAAGGTCCATTTATGGACTTAAACAAGCATCTCGGAGCTGGAATACTCGTTTCAATGACGTGATCAAAATATTTGATTTCATCAAGAACGAGGAGGAACCATGTGTATTCAAGAAGGTCAGTGGGAGCGCAGTTGTCTTCCTCATACTGTACGTAGATGACATCCTCCTGATTTGGAATGATATTTCCATGTTGACCTCAGTCAAAATATGGTTGTCTAAGGTGTTCTCTATGAAAGATCTAGGAGAGGCATCCTTTATATTGGATATTAATGTCTATAGAGATATACCAAATAGGATGCTGGGACTCTCACAGAAGATGTACATAGAGGAGGTGCTAAAAAGATTTAGCATGAAAAACTCCAAAAGAGGTTTAGTACCTTTTAGACATGGCATTCATCTCTCCAAGAAGATGTGCCCTAGCACACCTGAGGAGATTGAACGCATGAGCAAGATCCATTATGCTTCGGTAATAGAAAGCCTCATGTATGCCATGCTATATACACGACTTGATATAGCCCATGCTGTGAGTGTCACAAGCAGATATCAGTCGAATCCAGGCGAAGAGCACTGGACTTTTGTGAAATATATCCTTAAGTACTTGAGAAGGACTAAGGATATGTTTCTAGTCTTTGAGAATGGAAAACTCTAGGTTCAGAGATTTACAGACTCAGACTTTATGTCTGATATAGATGATCGAAAGTCAACATCTGAAAGTCTGTTCATTTGCAATGGTGGTGCAGTTAGCTGGAAGAGTTTCAAGCAGATGGTGATTGCTGATTCCACCATGGAGGCAGAGTATATTGCTGCATCAGAAGCTGTGAAGGAGGCATTCTGATACAAGAAGTTTGCCGTAGAGCTTGGAGTGATGTCATTGGATGCCATCCCTCTTTACTGTGATAATAATGGTGCTATAGCCCTAGCTAAGGAGCCAAGGTCTCATCAGAAGTCCAAGCATATCGAGCGGCGATTCCATCTGATCTGTAATTACCTCAAAAAAGGTTTTTTTGAGGTTAAGAGAGTCAACTCTATAGACAATATGACAAACCCACTGACAAAGCCATTAGGCCAGCAGAAGATCAAAACCCACCTTGAGAAGATGGGACTTAGATATGTAACCAATTGGCATTAGGTCAAGTGGGAGTTTGTTAGATGTGTGCCCTAGATGCTAGATTGGCTGACACATTCCTATACAAATCTAAGAGCAAATTTATAATTTTGACTATATATAAATAAAAGGATTATTCTACTATCACATTGTGTACATTATGCCTGTGATACATCCTTTGAGTTAATAGGAATGTTAATTCATATTTTCAAGAGTTGAAAATTTAAGACATGAATTTACATAACTAACTCATAAACAGCTTCTGACCATAAGATCATCATGAGGATAGTGATCGATCCGGAAGGTTGGTGTATGATCATTTTCTTAGGATAGATGTGTCTTGAGTCTATGGTGTGGAGACACCGGAGTGAGAGTACAGATATTCATTGAGAATGAGAGTACTAAGTGTAACCATCTCGAGCAGCCATAAGGAAGTCTACCTTCTCGTCGATGACTAGCTCGATGCTGTAGCTGTGTGTCTAGTTCTTTGACCTGAGGTACATCGACAGTTCATCTTGAGTGTGTTATAGTTTGACTACACCATAACTCGATCTCCTAGCCATTTGGAATCCTGAGGTGTATGTTGGCTGTAGCATATTCATTGTAGGAATCAGATCGCACCAAGATGGGATCTATCAACTTCGGTAGATGAGAGTAATCCTATGATTATCGAAAGATCAAGTCCTTAAGTCCATGGCCATGGCAGAGTGAAATAATGAAAAAGAGTTTTTCTTTGGGGTTTCACATCAGACTCAAATCAATCGATTGATTCATATGACTGATGTTGGGTTTGACGAGTTCACCTTAACCCTAATTCAGTCGGGACTCATGATAGAGGAACTCAATCACACAGGTAGCTGCACTGAGAGGTTCATCTTCATTTCTGATGGGTTGCCATTATATACTGCTAGGTGTCACTGGTGGATTTTGGGAGCAATTAGAATGATCTTGATGATTGATCATTCTAATTGTATGAATCAGAAGAGTCTAGTCCATTGAAAGAAGTTTCGATGATGTCGATGATGAGATCATGACATGTCTCATTATCATTTGAAAATGAACCTAACTAGGTCACACAAATAAGAGTTAGGGTCTGGATGTCATCAATTGAGCTAGCTCAGTTTGATTGATTTGGATTAGATCCAATTAGATTCAAGGAAATCGTGCTAGCACATGATTGAGCCTAACTTTCTCCTTGTGTAATCTTTTCTATCTCGACTGAGCCAAATGTGATTTGACTCACCCAGAGATCCTTGAAATAGTTTTTCTCAGTCTGACTGGAGCCAATCTAGCTCAAAAAGGACTTATCTTAATTCATGAGATGAATTTAAGACAACACCTGCTAATTCCTGTCACCTGCCATTTCCATTTTAGGACATTGGTCAAACATTGACCCATGGACCTTGGACTGAAGGCCACTTGGCAAGGGGTCATTGGAGAGTTTTTGTGGAGTGTCCACCTGCTAAATTAGCCCTCAAAGTGGGTGCCATATTCAGATTGGGCGTGCGCCCCAAGTGGATAAGGATAGAGTCCCATGAGATAAGGACTCTGATCCCTTGATCAACTTGGACTATAGGGCGCAAATCTCACTGTTCTTATCCAGTGTTGGACCCAACAGTAGGAGGGATTGTGGGAATTCTTATCTAATATGATTAGATGACATTGCTCCACCAATCAAAATTTTTTCAAAATTAATTAAAATTTTTTGATTGGTCGAATGATGTGGCACTGCATGGCACAGCAGGGTCTATTTAAACCCTGTCTGCGCCTAGGGTTTAGAGACTCTGCTCAATAACCTACAAAAGCCTGAATCCTTTCTACTTCTTTATACCCCCTCTACTCCTCTCCCTCCCCTCTTCATATCCAAGAGGTTGGGCATCCATCTGGTGCTTGTCCAAGGTGTGGTGGCTTCCTGATTAGAAGGCTGCAGAGATTTGTCGAGAAGCTGCTGCTCCAGCATCAGAAGATCTTTTGAAGATCATTCAGATCAGATCCAGATCTGATTTTTGGAGCAAAGATTTGTGAGGAAAAGATAATCCAGATCCTACTTGAGTGGATATTAGTAGAGGCTAGGCGACTACATGGCTATTTTAGAACCTCGGGCATTGCTACGGTCATCTACAGGGTAATCTAGTTACCCTAGAGGTAATTCTTTATTCCTCATATTTTTAGATTTAATTTTAGATTTAATATCAGATAATAGAAATTAAATCTAATAGATCTTAGATCTGAAATATTGTAGGATAATTTTTTTTTGAAATATTCCACTCCAGATCTCATTAGATCTGGAAGATCCTACAAGGAAAAAGCTGGTTTTTCCTTCAGCAACATCTTGTTTGTGTCAAGAGTTGGCACCACAAAGTTGTTGGAGTTCTTCTTCTTCCTCTCAAGTTTGTTGAGAGGTTGTTACAACTAATTCTTGATTAGTTCTTGATTAGTTGAGGGATCAAGAAGGATTCTTAGTTTCTTTAAAAATCAAGAAAGAAATATCAAATAAAGATTGGTTCATTCAAGAATTAAGAAAAAGAGATTAAGGATTGATCCCTATCTAGGCTTGGTTCAAGCCTATTCAGACTTTAAGTTCAAGTGTGTTGTTTCAAGAAGAGCCAATCTAGATCGGCCCTGTGGATACCCGTAGAGGTAGGATACTTATGCTGCTGATTCAGAACCTGCTCAATCCTAGATTAAGGGATTGAATTGGATTCAACCCTAGTTACAGGTTTGAGACTAAAGGAAAGAATTCAGGTATGCAACTTGATCAAAGGCTTTTATTTCTTTCTACTAAAATCGGTTTATATTAATTTCAGCATATGAACTAGATCCATAGGTACTTTCATATGATGAATGTATACTTAGATTAAAATTATTTTAATCTAATTTTTTACTGTATTTTAGATTTAGAAAACTTTTGAAATCCATATGCACTAGGACCTATAGAAATCCAACACCCTGAAAAGGTGAATCCTTCCCCAAAGGTGCCATCCACCATGATTTGAAAAACTGAGAGATCTGCTCTTTGACCTCCTCCCAATCAACATCCATCTCCCATCGCTCTCCCTCAGCTGTCTGATACAGTTAGTAGACCTCCGAATCAAGGTGGATTGGTGAAAAAATCTGATATTTTTGTCACCCTCCCTGATCCACTGCATCCGAGACTTTTACCTCCATAAAGTCTCCTACTATCTCAGCAAAGAATGGTACTCCGAGAGCTTATGGCGAAGCACCCTCAAGTCAGGCTCCTAGAGCCCCCCTTCTGATCTTCTCTCCTTTGCAACTCATAATGTCTACCTCCACCCCATCAATCCATCTGAAGATCTCACCCACCTTAAGCTTGTTCCATAGAAGAAGTCTGCATCTGGTAAGCTCCAATCTCTAAGACACCCAGTATCGAGCATCTTTATGGATTGGCATTCTCCAAACCTCCCTAATTAGGTCCCATGACCTCAGATAGAGGTCCAGAACATCTCAAACTTGAATGGACTCCTAAGCAATAGTGGACCATCAGTGGTGATGAGAACCAGACAGTAATCTAAAGCAATCCTCGAAAGGTGCTATATTTGGTGGCCCGAAAAACACTGAAGCTAGTTAGCAGTGGCAAGAGCATGATCAATCCTCTTCCAAACCCTAATAGTCCCCTTTTGATTATTGCACCAAGAAAATCTGGGTCTAGAGAAGCCAAGATCAATCAAGCCCATATCGCCAATGAACTCTCTGGACTCTCTAGAGTTAATGCTGTCTGTATACTGCCTACCACCAATCTTCTTGTGGGGCCCACTATGCAATTAAAGTCCCCAGTGATAAGGGAGGGCAGTCCCTGTCACACCATCTTAGAAATCTCAAGCCATAGCTCCCTCTACTCATTGTACTTGGTGCTCACCTGCACCCCGAACAGAAGCCATGACCCTTCGATCAACTCAGAGATGATCATGGCCACTTGCTGCTCACAACTGTAGAAGGTATCCACCCTAACCAAACCATGCCTCCACATCACCAGGATCCCTCAGGATAGGCCTCTGGGCTTCACAATGTAAGTACTCTACATCCTTGGAATCCGCCATTTGGCTTGAGCAAGACCAGCCCCTGAGAGCCAGGTCTCAAGCAGAACACACACATCCAGACCATGTTGCAGAATCAATCTATCGAAGGATGATTGAAAGGAGGGTTTTCCCACCCTCTGAGTATTCCATATCAGCATTCACATCAAACAACTTGTGGGAAAGAGTGTCCGCACTAGGACCCCCCTCAATTTGAACAATAGTCTCTGATCCAACGATTGCCAAGTCCATCACAAGCGAGCTTGCTCTCTCCCCCTGCATGGCCTATCTCAATCGGACAATAGCTTCCTCATGGTCATAGACTAGGCTTCCCCCACCACATCCATGTGCACTGGAATGTCTCCCTTGGAGAGTGTTAAATCTTGCTCCATCAAGGGCCCTGGCCCTTGGTCCAAATGCCCCTCCTCAGTAGGAACCCTTAAGTCAGACACCACCACCACCAATTGGACCAAGGCTCTATCTATTGGAATTTCATGATTTTATGCATGTAAAAATCTTGAAACAAGTACGCAGTGAAAATTTAAAAAATTAGATTAAATTTAATTTAATCTAAGCATGCATAAGATCAAATCTTAAAACCATAAATAGGATCTACATATGTGAGATAGGATTTAGATATAGAATTCAAATAGAAAAAAATAAATAGACTTAATCTAATCTTCATATCTTGGTACAGATCGATCTACACCACAAACTGATGATCATAGATATCCTCTGAAGGTCCCTTGAAATCGCACAAGTTTTCAATCTCTATGGATATCCACACATGTTGCCCAGCTATGAAACCTAAGAGGGGGGGTGAATTAGGTTTTTGAAAATTTAAAATTAATCTAGAACCACAAGGATTAAGTAATAAAAGATAAGTTAGTTGAAGTGAGTAATTTAAGCAAAGTGAAGATATTAGATGCAAGAGTGCAAGAAGGAAAAGAAAATAAGATAGAGAATAAGTAAGCACACCGTAAATAATCAAAATTTATAGTGGTTCGGTGCCAACCTTGCACCTACATCCACTCCTCAAGCTCCTACTTGAGAATTCAAATCCATTAAACCGTATTCAAGAAGAATACAACATCGGTACCTTCGACTCAAGCTATCCCAAGCTAGAACACTTATTTTTCAGATATAAGCCAACCCAATACAATCCGATTCAAGGTTCGGATCAACCTTTCCACATTTTGGAACCCTTCTAAAACTAAAGATCAACTAAAAAATAGAGTATAACAGTTAATCACACGAAAATACAAATGTAGCTTCTTTAATAAGCAAATAAGGCTTTAAATACACTTTACACAATAATGAAGAAGCTTTTCTGATTTTTCTCAAGGTTGTTGAAGACTTGAATGAGCTCTTGAGGGGTTAGTGAACTTGAAATTAAAGCTTCTTTAACTTTAAGAAGGCTCTTTGCTTGGGGCTGAAATGAATGCTTGAAAAACCTTCTTTATTCCCTCCTTTAAGTGCCTTTTATAGCTTCAAATGATGGTGGAGAGTGATCTGAATAGTTTTAGAACCATTGGAGATCGTTAAATGAGCATTAAATATGCCAAAATGAACTGAAAAACTAATCGTTATGGAGTTTTTCTGTCACAGGGGTCGACTCATAGGGTCGACTCATACACATGAGTCGACTCATGGGATCGACTACTGTGGCACAGAACAGAAAATGATTGTTCTGGAATTTTGACATGCACAGCAATAGAGGTCGACTCATAGGATCAACTTATGCACAGGGGTCAACTCAATTGGATGTGCCAGCCAAAAAATAATGTGTCGTTCGGTCTCATTTGACATGAGTCGACTCATGGGGTCGACTCAATTTTATAAATATTATTTTTTTTCAAAATATACATCCAAAAATTATAAAATTTTTTTCAATAGATCACAAATCTTCTGTTCTTGCTCTTGAGGCTTTCGAATTAGGACTTGATAAAATTATGATTTTGCCTCTAAAAAATAATAAATCTTTTTTCAAGCCAAAATCATTAGTAACCCCCTCAAATACTTTGTAATCATCAAAATTAATTCAAATAGCAACAATCTCTCTCTTTTTGATGATGACAAAATACTTGAGTAAAAGTAGAGTATAACATATATAAAGCATTGAACATGAATTTTAAATTTATGAAGATGCATCACTTAAACATCATAGCCAGTTATTTGAATGAAATGCATCATGAGTAGTTTGAAGATCAATTTGAAATTTACTTATTAGATCATTTGCTTTGAAAATTGCTGATAATTTTGGTTCTTTGACACATTTGCTTTGATAATTTTGCTCATTTGCTTTAACAATTTTGCTTATTGCACTCAATTCTATTTCTCTATTGCTTATTGCTCGATCTCGATTTTTGATTCTCTACTCTCTCTTTTTGACAGCATCAATTAAGATCTTAAGAGATTTTAAAGAGAGAAAAAAAAGATAATATAAAGGATATATTTTCTCTACTCCTCCTTTTTGATACCATATTTTATTTCTTTACTCTCCCTCTTTCATTGTTTATTTCTTTACTCCCCCTCACTATAGCAATTATAAAAGACATATCAATTTGCTCATTTAGAAGATATTGCTATTCATGTTATTTCATCACACATATATGAGTCATTTTTCATATCTTATAATTAAAATATTTTAATTGATCTCATTCATAAACATTAATCCAAAGACATTCATTGAAATTCAAAGCATAAAAATATATATATCAAAATGTGACTGAATACATTAAGTCAAAATACATAGATCATACAAAAATCATGGATAACAACTATCCAAGAGTCAATCAGCCAACAAAATACAAAGGCCATAAGATAGATCCTAGATAAAAATAATAAAAAAAGATTAACTATTCTAGATCTAATAGATATCATGGCTAGAGGGATCAGAATCTGAAGAGTCAGAGTATGATGAGGAGATGTAGGATCAAATCCACAGACATGACCTCGACCACGATGGTGTCCAAAAGATCCAAGGCTCTCGACATAGACTGCATTAGGGTATGAAATTGAGTAGAGACAGTCTCACTGGAACCCCTGATCCCTCTCCTCAAAAAGTCAAATCCACTCTAAAACTCTTCGAAGTCTAGCCGCCTCTGCAGATAGGTCTGAGACCTTCGTGATGTTCTCTTGTGGTTGGAGATGGGTTAAGGCTAAAACTTGTCCCTGCAAGTCTAAAACTCTGCCTGTCAGTCTCAAAATATATCCCTCAAGCTGCTCAATACGTACGGATTGAGCAGTAAGCATCTAAAAGATGGTAGAGATATGAGGGATCATGGTCTGATCTAAAACAGCCTGAGAAATTATCTCCTGAGCAAAACCTAAGGTGGCAAACTACTGAGATAAAATAGAGGCAACATGTTGGGACATTAGCTCAATCTGATCATCTGCAAGTCTGAACTCTGAAGGATGTACTCTGCTCCCTAACTATGAAATTGAAGCATGCCTCCTAACTGACTCTGAGGGACCAGCCTCATGATCAGACACGAACTGAATATCAGGAGATGCTCTGTGAACATGAGGAGGTGAAGACGGTCTCTCCTCCTCCACTCTCTCCCGACACCCTTTGACCAACCACCATCAGTCTTTGAAAAATCCATGCGGTGCAGTGTGTGGTGGTTGATGATGTCAGAATGAGACAATCTAGTACCCACCTCCTCCTCAAAACTGACTCCGAACCTCCTAAAGACCAGAGTGAGTGCCATACCATAAGGCAAGTGAGTCTTAGACCTGTTTAGGATCTCTCTCATGGCCTCAAACATCAAAGCAGGAAGGCTCAAGGGGGTCTCAGTGATCACATGGTACATGATGCAAATGTCCCTATCAGATAAGAGGTCATGTCTGCCACTCCTAGGGACAAACAGTTTGGTTACCATGTGATGTAATAGCCTCATCTTAATAGAAAGAATTTTTACTTCTAATTTATTCAAACTTTCAGTAAAAGTTCTCCCTTAGATAACATTAATTCCTTCTTCTTTGATTGGGAGCTCCATATTAGTATAGCCTTCACAAAGCAAGTACAAGATTTGTCCCAAATGTACAGGATCAAGAATAATATCAATACCTTTCACTGTAGACTTTACTGTTCCATTGCAATAACTCAAATTTAAGTAAAATTTTCTATCCAAATCAATATAAGTATTTTTCTTTAATAAACAGTAAAACTCTCATCCTTGATTTTTAATCTTTGATCCAATAGAGAACCCTTTATTTTCAAAAAAATTAAAATCTATATTCTTCTCAGATTCTACTTTTCGATCAGAGAGAGGTACCTTGCTTGGACTAATTGGAGACTGTGTAGAAGCTAAAGCAGGACCTGGAGCTGGGATTGAAGCAGGAGAGGGCTCAGCTGCTATTCTTTTTCTGCACACACTCTCTTCCAACCCGCGAACAGATTTTCTTCTCTATGGGAGCTTCATTTTGGGAGCTATTTGGACAAGAAAGACTTGCA
Source organism: Elaeis guineensis (assembly GCF_000442705.2). Lineage (NCBI taxonomy): Eukaryota > Viridiplantae > Streptophyta > Magnoliopsida > Arecales > Arecaceae > Elaeis > Elaeis guineensis. The sequence continues at coordinate 24,056,226 of NC_026007.2, read as the reverse complement.
AGGAGTTTAGGAGACTAAATGAGGTAGAGAGGAAAAGATTCTAGTGGAAAAGCCAAGATTTTGGAGAGGTGAAGTGCCAATTTGGAGAAGAGAGGTAGAATCTAGGGCAAGCTCGAACCACCCAAACAAGGAAGAAAGAAGAGAGAAAGTTGGTTCTTAAATGGGCGATTTGAAGGGTGAAAATCGGTGGGAAGAGAGATTTGAGAGAAATCTTCGGTTTGAGGGAGAAGAGAGGGAGAGCTTTTAGTTCGGTGGGAGAAAGAAGAAGAAGGGCTGAGTCGGCTCAAAAAAAATTTCTCAATAAAAAGAGAGTGCCCGAAGGGTTTTGACAGAATTACAAGTTTATCCTAGGGTCGACCCTGGGGGTCGACTTATGGCACAGAAAAATTTATAAGAATGATGAAAAAATTTGAAAAAATCTGAAACTTTGAGAAAAAAGTGTCTACCTAGAGATTGATCATGCGAAGTACAGTTTTGAGCTTTTAAAAGAAAAGAGGAGATGAGAATTGAGCTCAACAAATTTAGTTCAATGAATTTTTGGCATTAAGAACTTAGAATTAGAGAGATACTTAAGCTGATGGATCAAGGATTCCTAGTTCTCTTCTAATTTCACAAAATCTATCTTCATTTAAGGCCTTTGTAAAAATATCAGCCAATTATTTCTCAGTACATACATAGTCAAGAATTATATTATTATTTTGAACATGTTCTCTTATGAAATGATGTCTAATTTCAATATGTTTCGATCTAGAGTGCTGAATTAGATTTTTAGTTAGATTGATAGCACTAGTGTTATCACATCTTATGGGAGTTTTATTGAGTTTGATGCCAAAGTCTTCAAGTTGCTGCTTAATCCATAAGATTTAAGCACAATAACTTTCGACTGCAATATATTCGGCTTCGACCGTAGATAGTGCCACCAAATTTTACTTCTTGTTAAACTAAGAGAGTAAGTTAACTCCAAGAAATTGGCAAGTTTTACTAGTACTTTTTCTATCTAATCTACATCCAATAAAATCAACATCTGAATATCCTATTAAGTCAATTGATGAGTCCTTAGAATATCATAGTCCTAGAGTTTGTGTACTATTTAAATATCTAAAGATTATTTTAACTGCATTCAAGTGTGATTCTTTTAAATTTGATTGAAAGTGAGCACAAAGACATACTAAATATAATATCTTATCTACTAACAGTTAAATACAATAGAGAACCAAGCATGCCTCTATAAAACTTTAAGTCTACATTTTTACCTCCTTCATCTTTATCAAGCTTACATGATTGGCTCATGGGTGTAACAATTGCTTTGGAACCCTCCATTCCAAATCTTTTGAGTAGTTCTCTTGTATATTTGCTTTGAGTGATGGAGATTTCTTTCTTTATTTATTTGATTGGAGTCTGAGGAAAAATGTAAGTTCTTCCATCATGCTCATCTTGATCTCCCCCTGCATGAGCTTAGCAAAATCTTGATAAAGAGTTTCATTAGTAGACCCAAAAATAATATCATCAACGTATATTTGTATAACTAAAATATCATCTTGATTTCTTTTAATGAAAAGGGTTGTGTCTACATTTTCTTTTGAAAAACCATTATTAAGTAAAAATTTACTTAACCTTTCATACCAAGCCCTAGATGCTTGTTTCAAACCATATAATGTTTTGTTTAATTTAAAAACATGATTAGAAAAAGCATGATTTTCAAAATTGAGAGGTTGTTCTACATAAACTTCTTCAGCAATATATCCATTTAGAAAAGTACTTTTGACATCCATTTGGAATGACTTAAAATTTATAAAGCAAGCATATGCAAGTAAATGTCTAATTGCTTCTAATCTAGTAACAGGTGCAAAGGTCTCATCAAAATCAATTCTCTCTTTTTAATTATAACCCTTTGCAACTAATCTTGCTTTATTCCTAATTATATTTCTATGTTCATCCAGTTTATTTCTATATACCCATTTTGTGTCAATTACTAGATAATTTTTAGATCTTGATACTAAAATCCATACATTATTTCTTTCGAATTGATTAAGTTCTTCTTGTATTGTATTTATCCAATTATAATCTATTTCAGCTTCATCTATGATTTTAGGTTCAAAATAAGAAACAAATGCAAAATAATTGTATGCATCTCTAAGAGAAGAACGAGTTCTTACTCTATGTGTAGGATCACCAATGATCAATTCTTTGGGGTGATTGTGATCATACCTCCATTATTTAAGTAGATCATTTGAGCCTTGAGGTTGTTCTTATTGTTCTTCATCTTTATCCTCTTGTTTATTTTCATATTCTTCATCATTTTGAATTGTTGAGTCTTTTAGGGTGATCTCCTTCATCCCTTCTATAAGAAGATCTGCATCATCAATACCTTCATTCTTCCTTGAAGGAAGATCGTTAGTTTCATTAAAAACAACATGTATTGACTCCTCTACTACTAAAGTTTTTTTGTTGAAAACTCTAAAAGCTTTACTAGAAGAGGAGTAACCAAGAAAAATAACTTCATCAAATTTTGCATCAAATTTTTCTAGTCTTTCTTTACCATTGTTCAAAACAAAACATCGACAACCAAAAATATGAAAATATGCAATGTTTGGTTTTCTTCCTTTCCAAAGCTCATAGGGAGTTTTCTTTAAAATTGATCTAATTAAAGTATGGTTTAATATGTAACATACTGTGTTAATTGCTTTCGTCCGAAAATATCTCGGGAGGTTGCTTTCACATAGCATGGTATGGGCCATTTCTTTAAGAGTTCTATTTTTTTTTTCTACTATTTCATTTTGTTGGGGTGCCTAGGTGCTGAAAAATTATGTTCAATACCTTTTTCATTACAAAACTTTTCAAAATCTTGATTTTCAAATTTGGTTCCATGATTACTTCGAATATTTTGAATTAAAAAATCTTTTTTATTAGTGACTTTTCGATAAAATTTTGAAAACACATGAAAAGTTTCATCCTTATGTGCCAAAAAGAAGATCCATGTAAAATGAGAGAAATCATCAACAATCATAAAATCATATCGTTTTCCACCTAGACTAGTAGTTCTAGTGGATCCAAATAAATCCATGTGCAATAGTTCTAATGGCCTAGAAGTTGAAATAATATTTTTAGATTTGAATGAGACTTTTGTTTGTTTATCCAGTTGTCATGCATCACAAATTTTATCCTTTTCAAAATTCAATTTGGGTAAGCCGGTAACCAATTCCTTTTTAATAAGTTTTGAAAGTGAATGTAAGCTAATATGTGCAAGCCTACGATGTCAAAGCCAACTAGTCTCATTAATCTTGGCATTCAAGGCTACTAAGCATTGCATGTTTATTTTAGAAAGATCATTCAAATCTACGATATAGATATTACCATGTCTATGCCCAATAAATTTAATGCCTTCATCAATAGAACTAGTTACTATGCATAATGAAGACTCAAAAATGTCTTTGTATGCTTTATCACAAAATTGACTGATGCTTAATAGATTATGTTTCAAACCATCTACTAATAAAATATTTTCAATATATTTGAAGGGAGTGATACCAATGTTACCTATACCGATGATCTTTTTTTTGTCATTGTCTCCAAAGGTGACCATCCCTCCATCTTTAGCATCAAGTATGATGAATTGAGATTCATCATCAGTCATGTATCTTGAGCACCTGCTATCAAGATACCATTTTCAATTTGTTCCTTGGGATGCAAGACACACCTACATACAAAAATCAAGTTTTGACTTTAGGTACCCAAGTTTTCTTGGATCCTTTTTGGTTAGTCACAATGGTTCCTTTTAGAACCCATATTTTCTTCATATTAAAATTTTTAGATTTGTTAGAAAAATATGTATAAGATTTATGTCCTACTTTATCATATTTAAAGCAAGTAATATTTGAAAACTTGTTACATGATGAGTTTATAAAGATATTTTTCAAAAGTTTTTGTTTCTTTAAAGGGTTATATCCGAGATCGACTTTATTATAAATGGCCTTTTGATTGTCAAGTATCATTTGAAGTTTATTTCAACTTAAAGTGAACTTTTGAACCATTGATTTTAATTTGGTAATCTCTTTTTTTATGTTCAGATTTTTTTGAGACAAGATTGATTTTTTATTTGAAATAATCTCATTTTCTTTTAGTAAAGATTGATTCTTTGATTTTAATTCTTTGTTCTTTACCCCTAACTTCTTTAGTTCATCAATTAGATCATAAAATACTTCATAAAGTTCTTCAAAGGTAAAGTCATTAGGAGTTTCAGTGTTTACCTCATTTTCATGTGCCATAAGGCATAAGTTAGCTTGTTCATTTGAATCTTCTTCTTCGGAGCTTGACTCATCACTTTCGCTCTATGTAGCCATCGTAGTCTTTTTCTTGTACTTCTTGGGATCCTTCTTAAGTTGTAGACATTCAGACTTAAAGTATCCCGACTTCTTACATTCATAACAAATAAGAGGTTGCTCCTTATCCTTCTCTTTGCTATGTTCTCCTTTTGTAGGTGGTCTCTTCCTCATTCCTTGTCTTCTTTTCTTCAAAAACTTCTTAAACTTTTTAGTAATGAGGGTTATTTCTTCATCCTGCTCTTCATTTTTTATATTATCAAATTTCTCATCAAGTTGAGCAGTGGATTTGAGGATGATTATCCTCTTCTTTTTGACATCTTCTTCTTGATGTTGTTTCATGCTTAGCTCGTGTGTCATTAGCGATCCTAGAAGCTCCTCCAAGGATAAGATATTCAGATCTTTGGCTTCTTGGATTGCGGCCACTTTGGCCTCCCAAGAATCTTTCTCACAAGATCACTGTTAGAATAAAACTTATCAAGACTTTTTAGACCATTAATAATATCAGTAAAATGAGTAAATATTTCAGTTATTGATTTATCATGCTCCATTTTAAAGAGCTCATATTTATGCACAAGCATGTTAATTTTTGATTCTTTCACTTGATTACTTCCTTCATGAGTTACTTCTAATCTATCCCATATTTTCTTAGCGGACATGCATGTTGAAATACGATTGAATTCATTAGCATCTAGAGCACAATATAAAATATTCATGGCTTTTACATTAAGTTGAGCCATTTTCTTGTCAACCTCATCCCATTCTTTTTCGGATTTGGTTGATTTCACACCATCAATTATTTTAGTGGATGTGTGTGGTCTATTTACTATGATACTCTACATATCATAGTCAAGTGCTTGAATAAAGATTTTCATTCCAGCTTTTTAATAGGTATAGTTTGACCCATTGAAAAATGAAGGTCGGTTTGTGGACTGCCCCTCGGCTAGTGAAGCACCAACTTGAGTTGCCATAGATCTTTAGCTCTTTGATGGTTAAATCAAAGTAGGGCTAGAGCACCGAGCTCTGATACCACTTGTTGTCTAGCTATACAACCCAAGAGGGAGGAGGTAAATTGGATTTTTGAAAATTTAAAATTAATCTAGAACCACAAGGATTAAGTAATAAAAGGCAAGTTAGTTGAAGTGAGTGATTTAAGCAAAGTGAAGATATTAGATGCAAGAGTACAAGAAGAAAAAGAAAATAAGATAGAGAACAAGTAAGCACATCACAAACAATCAAGATTTATAGTGGTTCGGTGCCAACCTTGCACCTACATCCACTCCTCAAGATTCTACTTGAGAATTCAAATTTACTAAACCGTATTCAACAAGAATACAACATCGGTACCTCCGACTCTAGCTATCCCAAGCTAGAACACTTATTTTTTGGATACAAGCCAACCCAATACAATCCAATTCAAAGTTCGGATCAACCTTTGCATATTTTGGATCCCTTCCAAAACTAAAGATCAACTCAAAAATAGAGAATAACAGTTAATCACAAGAAAATACAAATGTAGCTCCTTTAATGAGCAAATAAGGCTTTAAATATATTTTACATAATAATGAAGAAGCTTTTTTGATTCTCCTCAATATTGTTGAAGACTTGAATGAGCTCTTGAGGGGTTGGTGAACTTAAAATGAAAGCTTATTTAACTTCAAGAAGGCTCTTTGCTTAGGGCTGAAATGAATGCTTGAAAAATTTTCTTTTATTCCCTCCTTTAAGTGCCTTTTATAGCTTTAAATGATGGTGGAGAGTGATCTGGATAGTTTTAGAGCCATTGGAGATCATTAAATAAGCATTAAATGCACTAAAATGAGTTGAAAAACTACTCATTATGGAGTTTTTCTATCGCATGGGTCAACTCATAGGGTCGACTCATACACATGAGTCGACTCATGGGGTCGACTACTGTGGCATAAAATAGAAAATGATTGTTCTATAATTTTGGCATGTACAGCAATAGAGGTCGACTCATAGGGTCAACTCATACACAGGGGTCGACTCAATTGGATGTGTCAGTCAAAAAATAGCATACCGTTCAGCCCCACTTGACATGAGTCGACTCATGGGGTCGATTCAATTTTATAAATATTATTTTCATTCAAAATATACATCCAAAAATTAGAAAATTTTCTTTAATAGATTACAAATCTTCTGTTCTTGCTCTTGAGACTTTCGAATTAGGACTTGGTAAAATTATGATTTTATCTCTGAAAAATAATAAATCTTTTTTCAAGCAAAAATCATTAGTAACCCCCTCAAATGCTTTGTAATCATTAAAATTAATTCAAGGAGCAACAACATGAGACTTCGACCAGATTAGAAGCTTTTTGATTTCACCAGGGTGTTGGCTCCCTTGCAGAGATTGCATCTTAATGATTGAATTTTTTTTTTCTCTTAAGACAATCTTAGAGAAGAAGAAGAAAATAGGAGGATGATGATCTCTATGCTAGAGATCGTTAGAAAAATTCTTTCTTTTCTCTTCTTTCTAAAACTCATTCACCAAATCTCTACGCTAGAGATGTAAGAATTTTTTTCTAACTCTTGGACAAAGAGGAGACAAAAACTTATATCCAAACTAGGACAAAAGAGAGAGAGAGGAGGTCCTAAAAACCAACCTTTGGTTGTTAGTAAGAAAGAAGGGATAGAAGCCATCTAACCTCGTGCCATGCATCCATATGACGCACCCTCTCCCTTTTGATTTTTCATGGACACTCCACTCCTTTTGGGCATCCAAAATCTAATCATATCAGCCATCTAACGTCCCATATGATGCATGGTTTAAATAGGAGAAGAAGATAAGATTTTAGGTGAAGAGATAAGAGTCCAAACTCCCTTGGACTCTATAATTTTTATGCCGCCCAACACCCCATCTTTTTGTGCCAATATAACTCATGGAGAGAAGGGATTTAAGAGAACTTCTTACATGCTAAATAGGAGAAGAGGGCGTGAAATATATGGCATCCAAATTTGGTTGGGCATGGGGCTGGTTTATGTGCATAGAAAGGGAGAGTTTTAACTTCATGGGACTCCTCTTTAGGTGGCTGATTTAAATCAATTTAAACTCTAACCAATTCTAATCATATTAAAAATTGATTAGACCCAAATAGATTGATATTCTAATCTGATTAGGAGTTCAAATTATTTAGATTAGATGTCACCTAATTAGAGAAGGAGTCCTAATCTTTTTGGACTCTCTCTTGGTGCTTGAATCAAACTCAATTTAATCTTAATCCAATTAGGATTTAGTGTATCCATGAAGAGGAGATTTCTTAATCCAAATAGAAATTCAAACACTCTTATTTAGATTCTAGTCTAATTAAAAATTAAGTCAAACCTAAATTCTAATTAAACAAAAAGTTATCCTCTCATGTAATTTGGTTATCTCATAACCCAATTAGGCTTGATCAAATTAAACTCATATCAAGTCAAATTAAATCTAATTTAATTAGACTTGATGCAAGCTCTATTGCTTAATCAAATTGAGTCAATTAGCAATCTAATTACTAATTAATCCTCTTATAACTCACTAACTCTTTAGTGAGTTACCTAATTGTAACTTTTGCATTGGATTAATCACCAATCAAATTGATAATTAAATTCTATCATAATTCATAATCATAATTCAACCATCTGATTAGTCAAAAGCCCCTTTGTATGTGATCCCATAGGTTCTATTCTATTTGGTAGTGAGATATATTGTGATCCCTATCATAATATCATCAAAATTCTTTTCAATGAGTTGGTACCATTCTAACTCTACCCATCAAAAATCATCGATTATCGAGATGATGCTCGTGGGTCTCACAATTCATCAGTGATACCTAGCAGTATGTATTGGTAATCCAGCAGAATAAAAAGTGATGAACCTCTAGATATAGTTAACATATGATACAGTCTCTTTGTCGTGAGTCCCGACTAGATGGCAGTTCATGGATAAATCATCAAACCTCATCATCGATCATATGATGATTAATTAACTCGAGTCCATATGTGATTCTCATAAAAATTCTTTTCCATTAATCATACTACTATGACCATAGATATAAGAATTCAACTTCTTAAATTTTGTAGGACTACTTTCTACTAAGATCGATAGATTCTATCTAGGTACACATTCTAATCTTATAGTGGACCAACTATCACCAACATGTACTATAAGAACTCATTGAGTCATTGTTTATGTATAGTCAAACTCCAGCAGTCTCACTGCGAGTAGCTATAGTACCGCAGGTCAAAAGACCAGTTACACTACTGCAATATCGAGAAAGTCACTAATAAGTGAGCAGATATCCATGTGACTTCTCGTATTGGTCACCCTCAATATTAGTTATTCTCTAACAACTATCTACACTCTCGCTCTAGTGCCACTACACCGCAGACTTGAGACTCATCTGCTTGAAGGAAGTGATCCGTGTGTTGGTCTATCTGGATCAATCATCATCTTCATGATGATCCTATGATCAGGAGCAATTTAGAAATTAATCATCAATGACACATGTCTCAAATTTTTAACTCTTTGAGAATATGTGTCATCATCTTGTTGATCCCTTGGATGATTCATGGACACATAAAATATGAATGATAATATAAATATCCATAAAGTATAAAAATATATCCTAATCATATGATATACATTAGTCAAGATTGATTTCTAAGACATACATCCAACAATCTTGCACTCGCACTAAAGCTAATCTGCCATATACCAAGCCCCATCTTCTCAAGACAGGCTTTAGTCTTTGGCTAGCTAAGTGACTAACCAGTGGGTTATCCACATCTTATGTAAAGTTTGCTCTCTACAACTCTATGTATTTCTACTTGAGGTAGTCGTGTATTCTATTTTTTTATGTGCTTGGATATCTGGTGAGACCTAGGCTCCTTAGCAAGGACTATGGTGTCATTATCTTTGCAGTATAGTGTCATGGCATCTGATGGCATGACATTTAATTCTATAATTAACATTAGAACCAGAATGTATGCTACACATCTACAGTGTATTCAGCTTCCATCGATCGATTACTTGAAATTCTTCCAAAATATTGAACCATGATTATGAAGAGGAGAAAACCATTTTTCCTCATAGGATCTTTCAGATTTCATCAAATCTAGGGTGAAATAATTTTAAAAAATTTATCCTACATATTTCAGATCTAATTCTTTATATTTAATTTTATTATCTGATATTTAAAATCTAAAATTAAATCTAAATCTATGATGAAAGAAGAAGTACCTCAAGGGTAATCTGATTACCCTGTAGATGATCTCTGCACAGCCCGAGGTTTTGATGTAGCCATGCAAGCACCTGGCCTCTACCAGTATCCACTTAGATAGGATCTGAAACATCTTCTCCTCATGAATCTACACTCCAAAAATTAGATCTTTATCTGATTTGAAAGTGCTTCAGAACTCCTTCTAAAGTTGGAGCAGCAGCCTGTCGAAGATGTCCTGCAGCCTTCTGTTCCAAGCATCACCATGCCTTTGATCTTTGCCAGATGGATGTCCAACTCTTTGGACGTGAAGAGGGGAGGAAGGAGAGCAGGGAGGATATGGAGAAGATGGGAGGGGGTGGTAGGTATTGGATTTTGTGCATAAAATAATTTCATCCATGAAATCCTAGGCGCAGCAGGGTTTATATAGACCCTGTATGCTGCGTAGTGCCACATCATTCAACCAATCAAAAAATTCCAATAAATTTTGAAAAAATTTTGATTGGTGGAGTGATGTCATCTAATTACATCAGATAAGAATCTCACCCTCTCTCCTAAGTTGGCGCCAACATTGGATAAGCTCAATCAAGGTGGCGCCAAAGAGTCCATGTTTATCAGGACTCTTTGGTTCTTATCCATTTGGGGCACCCACTTTAATCCAATTGGGCTCATGCCATAATCTAATTATGGAACCCAATTCAATTGGGTTTTAACATGTGGACACTCCACAAAAATCCTTCAATGAGCCCTCTTCAGTTTAAGACTCATATGTCAACTTTTGACAGATGTCCTAAAATGAAATTGGCAAGGACTAGAAATTAGCAGATGTTGTGTTAAATTCATCTTATAAATTAAGACAAGCCTTTTCTGAGCTGGACAAACCTCATTTAGATTGAGAGAAACCTTTCTAAGGTTCTCTGGATAAGTTAAATCATATTTGGCTTAGTAGAGATAGAAAAGATTACATGAGGAGAAAGTTAGGCTCAATCGTGTGCTAGCACAATTTCCTTGAACCTAATTGGATCTAATCTTAATCAATTGAGTTAGCCAAATTGATGACATCCAGATCCTAACTCTTGTTTGTGTGATCCAGTTAGGTTTAATTCCATATGGTAATGAGACATGTCGTGATCTCATCATCGACATCATCGAAACTCCTTTCGATGGATCATAACTCTTCTGATTCAGACAATTAGAATGATCGATCATCAATATCATTCTAATTACTCCCAAAATCTACCAGTGACATCTAGTAGTATGTGGTGACAACCCATCAAAATTGAAGACGAACCTCTCAGTATAGTTAACTGGGTGATTGAGTTCCTCTATCATGAGTCTCGACTGAATTAGGGTTAAGGTGAACTCGTCAAACCCAACATCAATCATATGAGTTAATTGATTGATCCGAGTTCGATGTGAAATCTTAATGAAAAACTCTTTACCATTATTTCACTTTGCCATGGCCATGGGCATAAGGACTCGATCTTTCAATTATCATAAGACTACTCCTCTCATCTACCGAGGTTGATAGATCCCATCTTGGTGCGACCTAGTTCCTACAATGAATATGCTACAGCCAACATACACCTCAGGATTCTAAATGGCTAGGAGACCGAGTTATGGTGTAGTCAAATAATAACACACTCAAGGTAAACTATCGATGCACCTCAGGTCAAAGAACTAGACACACAACTGCAGCATCGAGCTAGTCATCGACGAGAAAGTAGACTTTCTTATGACTGCTCAATATGGTCATGCTCAGTACTCTCGTTCTCAATGAATATCTGTACTCTCGCTCTGATGTCTCCACACCATAGACTCAAGACACATCTACCCTAAGAAAGTGATCATACACCAACCTTCTGGATCGATCACCATCCTCGTGATGATCCATGATCAGGAGCTGTTTATGAGTTAGTTATGTAAATTCATGTCTTAAATTTTCAACTCTTGAAAATATGAATTTATATTCTCACTAACTCAACGGATGTATCACAGACACAATATACACAATGTGATAGAAGAATAACCCTTTTATTTATTTATAATCAAAATTATAAATTTGCCCTTAGATTTGTACAGGAATGTGTCAGCCGATCTAGCATCTAAGGCACACATCTAACAAACTCTCACTTGACCTAATGCCAATTGGCTACATATCTAAATTCCATCTTCTCAAGGTGGGCTTCCATCTTTTGTTGGCCCAATAGCTTAGTCAGTGGGTCTGCCACATTATCTGTAGTGTTGACTCTCTTGACCTCGACATAACCCTTTTCGAGGTAATCACGGATCAAATAGAATCGCTGCTCGATGTGCTTGGACTTCTGGTGAGACCTTGGCTCCTTAACTAGAGCTATGGCACCATTATTATCGCAGTAAAGAGGTATGACATCCGATGACATCGCTCCAAGCTCTACGGTAAACTTCTTGTACCAGAATGCCTCCTTCGCAGCTTCCGATGCAGCAATATATTCTGCCTCCATGGTAGAATCAGCAATCACCGTCTACTCGAAACTCTTCCAGCTAACTACACCACCATTGGAAATGAACAGACTCCCAGATGTTGACTTTCAATCATCTATATCAGATATAAAGTCTAAGTCGTATATCCCTGAAACTAGAGTTCTCCATTCTCAAAAACTAGAAACATATCCTTAGTCCTTCTCAAGTACTTAAGGATACATTTCACAGAAGTCTAGTGCTCTTCGCCTGGATTTGATTGATATCTGCTTGTGACACTCATAGCATGGGCTATATCAGGTCGTGTACATAGCATGACATACATGAGGCTCCCTATTGCCAAAGCATAAGGGATCTTGCTCATGCATTCAATCTCCTCAGGTGTGCTAGGGCACATCTTCTTGGAGAGATGAATGCCATGTCTAAAAGGCAATAAATCTCTTTTGGAATTTTTCATGCTAAACCTCTTTAGCACCTCCTCTATGTACATCTTCTGTGAAAGTCCCAGTATCCTATTTGGTCTATCTCTATAGACCTTAATACCCAGTATAAAGGATGCCTCTCCTAGATTTTTCATAGAGAACTCCTTAGACAACCATACTTTGACTGAAGTCAACATGGGAATGTCATTTCCAATTAGGAGGATGTCATCAACGTACAATACAAGGAAGAAAACTGCGCTCCTACAGATCTTTTTGAACACACATGGTTCCTCCTCATTCTTGATGAAACCAAATATTTTGATGACATCATTGAAATGAGTATTCCAACTCTGAGATGCTTGATTAAGTCCATAAATAGACCTTTGCAGCTTGCAGATCTTATGATCATCATCACTGGATGTGAAACCAAATGGCTGTTCCATATAGATATCTTCCTCAAGATGTCCATTTAAGAACATTATTTTCACATCCATCTACCATATTTCATAATTGAAATAGGCTACAACAGCAAGCAATGTGCGGATGGATTTTAGCATGGCTACGGACGAAAAGGTATCCTGATAGTCAATACCTTCGCACTGACTATAACCTTTCGCTATGAGCCTAGCCTTGAATGTCTCCACATTCCCATCTGCACCTATCTTTCTCTTGAAGATCCATTTACACCCAATAGGTACAATACCTTCAGGTGGATCTACCAAGGTCCAGACTTGGTTTGAGTGCATCGAGTCAATTTTTGATCTCATTGCCTCTAACCATTTCTCGAAGTCAATATCTGATATCACCTCATCATAGGTCTTGGGATCATCACCATGAGCCCCATTTCTCATAAGGAATATTTTCTGTACTTCTTCTTGTATGGTACCTAAGTACCTTTCAGGAGGATGGAAAACCCTAGTCGATCTACGAGGTGGAAGAGGTTGTGTTGGGACTGGTTCTAATTGATTGGGTTCCTCAGGTTCTTGAGCTTGTTGCTCTTGGGAGACATTCTCCTTGAGCTTAATTATTTTTTCGATGCCACCATCTTGAATAAACTATTTTTCAAGAAAAATAGTATTTCGACTCACAATCACATTGTGGTCTTCCAGAATATAGAAATAATATCATAATGACTCTTTAGGATATCCTATGAATCGAGCTCTAAAAGACCTGAACTCTAACTTGTCTACCTGCTGTCTCTTCACATGAGCTGGACAACCCCAAATTCTGAGATGATTCAGACTTGGCTTCTTACCATGTCATATCTCATACAGTGTGGTAGGAACAGTTTTAGAAGGAACCCTATTCAATACATAAATTACTGTCATGAGACAATATCTCCAAAAAAATTCAGAAAGATCCGTGAAGCTCATCATAGAACGGACCATATCTAATAGGATCCGATTTCTCTATTCTGAAATTCCATTGAGTTGAGGTGTTCCAAGTGGAGTCCATTGAGAGACTATACCATTATCCTTAAGATAGTCTAGGAACTCCCGACTAAGGTATTCACCTCCTCGATCTGATCGAAGAACCTTAATAGGCTTTTCTGTTTGTTTTTCTACCTCATGTTTGAATTCTTTGAACCTTTCAAAGGCTTCAGACTTGTGTTTAATTAGAAATACATACCCGTACCTAGACATATCATCGGTAAAGATAATGAAATAGATGTAGTTGCATCTAACCGGCACATCAAATGGGCTGTACACATCTGTATGTACTAGGGCAAGTAGGTCTATGGCCCTTTCCCCATGTCCCACAAAAGGAAGCTTGGTCATTTTGCCTTGAAGGCATGATTCACAAACTGGATATGACTCGAAAGTCAATAGCCCAGATTTTTTTAATTTGTTAACCCTGTCTTCCGCTATATGACCTTGCCTTAGGTGCCACAGATACTTATCATTTAGACTATCTCTAGGCCTTTTAATTCCTATGGCATTCACATTTTGCTCAATATTAAATACAGATACATCAATATGTAGCTGATAGAGACCGTTAATAAGAAAATAATCTACAACTTTATTATTTTTATAAAAAATATTACAATAGTCCTTATGAAAGCTAATCACATAGCCTTCTTGTGCTAAACATGAAACAGAAATCAAATTCCTGCTTGCTGCAGGCACATAATAACAGTCTCTTAAAACTAAATCTAATCCTAACGGTAATCACAGAGGATAGGTTTTCATGGCCACAGCAGCAACTCTTGCTCCATTCTCGATGCGTAGGATCATCTCCCCATCCCTCAGCCTCCTGCTCTCCTCAAGACCCTACATAGAAGTGTACAAATGAGCACTAGAACCAGAGTCAAGCACCCAACTGAATGTAGAAGAAATCGTAAGATTAGACTCTAAAATGAGCATACCTTCAGAAGGACCATCCTTCTTGTTTTTCAGGGTGGCCAGGTACTGAGGATAGTTCTGCTTCCAATGGCAGTCTGATTGGCAGTGGAAATATTTTTTCTTATCAGCAGCCTTCTTTTTCGGTTCTGTCTTCTTCTTCTTGCCATCCACCTTCTGCTTCTTCGCAGACTTCTTTTTCTTTCCAAAAGACTTTCTCTTGGAAGAAGTCCGCTCCACAGTAAGAACTGAGCCTTTTGAACCCTTCATAGAAAGCTCAACCGTAACCAGCATATTCATTAACTCGGCCAAGGTACACTGCATCTTATGCATATGAAAGTTCATGATGAACTGACCATATGCATCGGACAAGGACTGAAGGATCACATCAATCTGAAAATCCTTGACTAAGATGATACAGAGCTTCTCAAGCTCCTCAAGATCCTTGATCATTGTCAAACAATGATCTTGGACTAACTGCCCATTATGCATCTTGGCCTTAAAAAGTCTTTGACAGACTTGATACTTGGCTGCGTGACTCTGTTCACCAAACAACTCTTGTAGGTGAGCCAACATTTGGCGGGTAGTCAAAATATTCTCATGTTGGCACTGTAAGTCATCAGACATTGCACCCAACATATAGTACCTTGCTTTGTTATCATCATCCATCCACTTTTCTAGAGACTCTCTCTGTTCAGTAGTCGGACGTGCTGGTATGGCAGGTGGGTCCTGGTCCAAGACATGAGTCAATTTTTTGGAATCCAGAATAATTCTGTAGTTCCTCAACCAGTCTTTGAAATTGGGTCCAGTCAGTCTATGGGTATCTAAAATTTTGGTCAGGGGGTTTGAGGCAGATATGTTTCCTGTTGAGAGTCAAAAGTTTCTAGTTAGATTTTATAATCAGACTCAATCAATTTGTTTAGAGTTTTCATTTTTAAACAAATTAGGCTTCCACTATTTTCTCAGATCCCTACACTCCCTTGGTAGAGATGTGAAAATCTTCATGATCAGTGATTTTTAGTGGGTGGTGCGGTCTCACCGACTGGCTCACCACCTCACCTAATAGTTATTGGTGATGGGTCAACCGATAAGTGGATAACACTTGTCCAATGATTCTCTAATCATGGTGTACCCAAAACATGATCTCTAATTCATGAAGCTCATCGTGTCCGAGATATTGCTCCAATCCTTAGTTAAGTCAAACCTACCATTTGCACGAACTAGATTCCTGATTGGGTCCCTCACCGTATCCGAAATATTGAGCCCAACCCATCCTCTAATCCGTAGCATCCAATGCCTAATGGACATGGTTGCATCTTTCCGATGCAACTGAGCCACTGTAACCAGCCGAGAACAATCAACCCTGAGAAGGGCCTGCACATCCACAATGGTGCAAGATCTAGACTTAATATTTTCTTAGAGAGAATTATTTAGATCTCATTAAACTTGACTTGATATAGTCATAACAATTATGACTAACCTAGTGGCATGGGTTAGCTCGAATTGTTAGTCACCTCTAATCAGAACTGAGTCAACACATATGGCCCGGTAAGTGAGACCGATGGGAGGGATATACCATTAACTCGATAAGAACGCATTCGAGTCGAGTAGCTCTCAATTAAAAACCAGTCGATCGTATCTGCCCAACTTACCTTAGACACCAAATTGTCGAAACAGAACTAATTGGGTTAGCCTACAATCCAGCTCTAACCACTAAGCCAAATTAGGTCTTAACTTGATCGAGTCACATCTAAATATGATTCGACCTTGACCCAGACTTAATCCTATTAGACTGGTCAATTATTAGCTTTCATGATCCCACCTAACCAACTCTTGATTTGGTTTGATCAACCGTTAGACCTAATTGAGCTACCCAAGCTCGAATCCAATTTTATGAAAATATCTTAGATATGAAATTCTTAATTTTAGACCTAACTTAATTTTATAAGCTTAATTCATTAATTAAGTTTGGGTTTATAAATAAAATATGTAAAATAAATTCTAGGATTTCAGGATCTAGAATTTTGCAGAAAAGTAAGTTTTGATTTCTGATTAAGGATGAATACGCGGCACCCCTACACATCATATGAACACCCCATTGAATGAGAAGAGAGAGTCTTAAAACCCTACTTTATTCTTATGATCGGACGGCCATGAGGAACACCTTAATCAAAAATATAAATTTAATTACAAAACTAGTTAGATCTAAATTAACATATCACATATACAATTTAAGATCTAACTAATACATGCTTTGCATACATCTTATGTATCAAAAATTAATCTAATTAACATGCTTTCAGATATGATACATCACATGTAATATCTAAAAAATAAAATTTTAATTGAACTATTCAAAATAAAAACTATTCTAGATAAGTTACTAGAACAATTCTATAACTAGTCTAGGCATGCAACAGATCAATTTTATGAAATAATTAAAATTTTATTTTTTATTTTTTGATCTGATTATAATAATTATAATATAAAAAAAATAAATTATATTTAATTTATATTTTAATCTCGTTAAAACATAAAACTTAAGACTATTCATGGATTCAACTAATCCTAGTCAAGTCATGCATCTTATGCATGTTAGATCTTCTTAGATTTAATTTTAAATATTTTAATTTCAGATTCTATCATATCTGATGTGATATCTAAAATCCTTTAATATCAAATAAATTAAAATTAAAATCAGATCTAAAATAGATCTGAAATAGAGCCAACAACCTGGCTCTGATACCACTTGAAGGGGGGGAATCGCTTTTCCTCGTAGGATCTTATAGATTTCATCAAATCTGGGGTGAAATAATTTTAAAAAATTTAACCTACATATTTTAGATCTAATTCTATAGATCTAATTTTATTATCTAATATTTAAAATCTAAAATTAAATCTAAATCTATGATGAAAGAAGAGGTACCTCAAGGGTAATCTGATTACCCTGTAGATGATCTCTGCACAGCTCGAGGTTCTGATGTAGCCATGCAAGCATCTGGCCTCTATCGATATCTACTCAGGTAGGATCTAGAACATCTTCTCCTCACAAATCTATACTCCAAAAATTAGATCTTTATCTAATTTGAAAGTACTTCAGAACTCCTTCTGAAGTTGGAGCAGCAGCCTGTCGAAGATATCCTGTAGCCTTCTGTTTCAGGCATCACCACGTCTTGGATCTTTGCCAGATGGATGTCCAACTCTTTGGACTTAAAGAGGGGAGGAAGGAGAGTAGGGAGGATATGGAGAAGAGGGGAGGGGGTGGTAGCTATTAGGTTTTGTGCATAAAACAATTTCATATATGAAACCCTAAGCGCAGCAGGGTTTATATAGACCCTGTATGCTGTGCAGTGCCACATCATTCAACCAATCAAAAAATTTTAATAAATTTTGAAAAAATTTTGATTGATGGAGTGATGTCATCTAATCATATCAGATAAGAACCCCACCCTCTCTCCTAAGTTGGTGCCAACATTGGATAAGCTCAATCAAGGTGGCACCAAAGAGTCCATGTTTATCAGGACTCTTTGGTTCTTATCCATTTGGGGCGCCCACTTTAATCCAATTGGGCTCATGCCATAATCTGATTATAGCAACCAATTCAA
This sequence comes from Elaeis guineensis, assembly GCF_000442705.2. Classification (NCBI taxonomy): domain Eukaryota; kingdom Viridiplantae; phylum Streptophyta; class Magnoliopsida; order Arecales; family Arecaceae; genus Elaeis; species Elaeis guineensis. The sequence continues at coordinate 24,037,868 of NC_026007.2, read as the reverse complement.
TGGGATTTTGGCATGTGGACACTCTACAAAAATTCTCCAATGAGCCCTCTTCAGTTTAAGACCCATATGTCAACTTTTGATAGATGTCCTAAAATGAAATTGACAGATGCTAGAAATTAGCAGGTGTTGTCTTAAATTCATCTCATGAATTAAGACAAACCTTTTTTGAGCTAGACAAGCTTCATTTAGACTGAGAAAAACCTTCTCAAGATTCTTTGGATGAGTCAAATCATATTTGACTTAGTAGAGATAGAAAAGATTACACGAGGAGAAAATTAGGCTCAATCATGTGCTACCACGATTTCCTTGAACCTAATTGGATCTAATCCAAATCAATTGAGTTAGCCCAATTGATGACATCCAGATCCTAATCTTTGTTTGTGTGATCCAGTTAGATTCAATTCCGTATGGTAATGAGACATGTCGTGATCTCATAATCGACATCATCGAAACTCCTTTCGATGGACTAGAACTCTTCTGATTCAGATAATTAGAATGATCGATCATCAATATCATTCTAATTGCTCTCAAAATCCATCAGTGATACCTAGTAGTATGTGGTGGCAACCCATCAGAACTGAAGAAGAACCTCTCGGTGCAGTTATCTATGTGATTGAGTTCCTCTATCATGAGTCCCGACTGAATTAGGGTTAAGGTGAACTCGTCAAACCCAACATCAGTCATATGAGTTAATCGATCGATCTGAGTCCGATGTAAAATCTTAATAGAAAACTCTTTTCCATTATTTTACTCTGCCATGGCCATGGACTTAAGGACTCAATCTTTCAATTATCATAGGACTACTTCTCTCATCTACCAAGGTTGATAGATCCCATCTTGGTGCGACCTAGTTCTTATAATGAATATGCTACAGCCAACATACACCTTAGGGTTCCGAATGGCTAGGAGATCGAGTTATGGTGTAGTCAAACTATAACACACTCAAGTTGAACTGTTGATGCACCTCAGGTCAAAGAACTAGACACACAACTGCAGCATCGAGCTAGTCATCGACGAGAAGGTAGACTTCCTTATGACTGCTCGATATGGTCACACTCAGTACTCTCATTCTTAACGAATACCTGTACTCTCACTCCGATGTCTCCATATCGTAGACTCAAGACACATCTACTCTAAGGAAGCGATTGTACACCAACCTTCTGGATCGATCACCATCCTCGTGATGATCCTATGATCAGGAGCTGTTTATGAGTTAGTTATGTAAATTCATACCTTAAATTTTTAACTCTTGAAAATATGAATTTACATTCTCACTAAATCAAAGGATGTATGTTGCCCAGCTATGCAACCCAAGAGGGGGGGGGGGTGAATTGGGTTTCTAAAAATTTTAATCTTAACTTATATCTTATGAAAATTATTTAACAATAGCTAAATAAATAAGAAGAGTATAGTTGATTCAAGGCTAATGGTTAAATGCAAGAATACAATAGAATAAAAAAGTTCTAAAGAAGCGAAATTAGGCACAATACAAACAAGAAGATTTATAGTGGTTCGGTGCCAACCTTGCACCTACATCTACTCTCCAAGCTCCTACTTGGGAATTCTAATCCACTAACTTGTATTCAACTTGAATACACTCATCGGAACCTCCAACTCCAGCTATCCCAAGCTAGCCCACTTGTTTTGCTGGTACAAGCCAACCCAATACACTCCGATTCAAGGTTCGGATCAACCTTCCCTTATTTTGGAACCCTTCCAAAATAAAAATAATAACTCAAACAGAGTATTACAATCAATAGCATAGAAAATACAAAAGAAGCTCCTTAAATGAGCGAATGGGGCTTTAAATACACTTTACTCAAAGAGAAGGCTCTTTTCGATTTCCTCAAGGTGGTTGGAGACTTGAATGAGCACTTGAGGAGTTGGTGAGCTTGAATTAAAAGCTTCTTGAATGCTTTGAGTGAGCTCTTGCTTAGGGCTGAAAAGTATGCTTGAAATCCTCTTTTCAAAAATCTCTCTTCTTGATGATTCCCACCTTTTTGTCCCTTTTATAACTTTTAGGAATGGTGGAGAGTAAATTGGGCTGAAATAGAGCCGTTAGACCATATTAAATGAGCATTAAATGCACTTAAAATAGGTTAAAAACTAGCTGTTGCGAAACTTTTCCGTCACAGGGGTCGACTCATGGGTCGACTCATGCTCATGGGTCGACTCATGGGGTCGACCTCTGTGGAAAATAGTAAAAAATAATGGTTCTGTAATTTTGGCCTAAAAATAGCTAAGGTCGACTCTTGGATCGACTCATGCCTGGGGTCGACCCCTGGGGTCGACTCACAGATTGTGGCAGCCAAAAAATTCTGCGTGCCAATCAGTCCTTTGTGCCATAAGTCGACTCATGGGGTCGACTCAAATTTTCAAACATGGATATCATTCAAAATACATATCCAAAAACTATAAAATTTTCACCAATTGATCACAAATCTTTTGTTCTAGTACTTGATGCTTTCAAATCAAGATTTGATAAAATTACAATTTTGCCTCTGAAATGCAATAAGTCTTTTTCAAGTGAAAATCATTAGTAACCCCTTCAAATATTTTGTAATCATCAAAATCAATTCAAGGAGTAACAATCTCTCCCTTTTTGATGATGACAAAACACTTGAGCAAAAATATTGAGCATGAATTTTAAATTTATGAAGATGCATTATTTAAGTACTATAGCCATGTATTAGAATGAAATGCATCATAGGTAGTTTGAAGATAAATGTGAATTTTGCTACCAATTTGAAAATTGCTTATTTATGTATTTGCTTGGAAAGAAGAGCTGATGGTTTTGATTCTTCGGCACATGACACATGTGCCCATTTGCTTGTGTTGCTCATTTGCCTAACAATTTGCTTATTGCTTAACAATTTAAAAATTTGCTCATTTGCTCATTTGAAAATTTGCTCAATTGAAAATTGCTCAATTCAAAAATTTTAAAATTTACTCATTTGAAAAAAAAATCATTTGCTCATTTAATTATTTTTCAATTGCTTAACATTTTCAAAATTTGCTTTTGAAAATTTGCTCATTTGCTCATCTTTTGAAAATTTGCTCATTTAAAAATTTGATCATTTGCTCATCTTTTGAAAACTTGCTCATTTGCTCATTTGAAAAATTCTGCTTATTTATTTGAAAATATCTCATTTGCTCATTTGATTACTTCTCCTCCTTTTTGATAGCATCAAAAGAGATTCTTTACTCCCCCTTTTTTTTTTGAATATATTTACTCTATTTCTTCCTTTTGCTAATTGCTTGTTTCTTAATTTCTTATTATTTTACTCTCCCTTAATATGGCAAACATAAAAGATATATCAATTGGATGCAATTCATAGTATTTTACATCATGGATATGAGTTATTTTTGCATGCACATTATTAAAAGCAACTCAATTTGAAAGTCATTCATTGAAAGTCAAGGAGTATATATTTATAATCAAAAAATGACTGATACCACATAGTTGTTCCAATACATATACCAAAATACAAAAGTCAATCAGTCAACGTCATTACATGGCCCAAAAGATAGTTCTTAGACTAAAACTAAAGACTAGCTAAACAGGATCTAGTAGAGATCATGACTGGATGGATCAGAGTCAGATGAATCGGAGATGGGGTGAGGAGATGAAGGATCACGACCAAGGGCTCGACCTCAACCCCGTCTGCCTCTGCCACGAGTGGAGGTGCCGGCACGAGTGGGTGGGTGAGAAGATCCTGAAGGCTGCGAAGCAATGGACTGTGCTGCAAGTGATAGTCTGATAGTGTCCAGAAGGTTTAAGGCTCTTGAAACAGACTGAAGCAGTGCAGTGAACTGGGTGGATGCATGCTCACTAGAGCCTCTGATCTCTCTCCTCAAGAAATCAAATCCACTCTCCAAGACTCCTCTAAGTCTAGCTGCCTCCGCAGATAGGTCTGAGACCTCAGTGATGTCCGAAGTGGGATGTGGATGGGCAAGAGCTAGTACTTGCCTCTGTAAGTCAAATACCCTGGCAGTCAATCTCACTACACAACCCTCAAGCTATTGAATGCGAACTGACTGATCTGTAATCATCTGAAAGATAGTGGAGATGTGAGGGATCAGTGTCTGATCAGATATATCATGAACTGTCGATCCCTGAGCAGAAGCTGAAGTACCCATCTGTCGAGATAGTAAAGAAGCCACACGCTGAGAGATCATCTCTATCTGGTCATCAACTAATCTGATCTCTGAGGGATGTGCTCTGTGCTATCTGGCTGCTGGACTGGAGTGTGCCTCCTTGTAGACTCTGATGGGCCAGCCTCATGATCTGAAATGAACTGAATGTCTGGAGATGCTGCCCTGAGATCATGGAGGGGTGAAGATGGTCCTTCTTCCTCAGCTCTCTCTTCTACACCTTAGGTCCAACCACCATCAGTCCTAGTAAATCCCATGCGGTGCAGAGTATGTTGGTTGATAGTGTCAGAGTGAGAAAGCCTAGCTACTGCCTCCCCCTCAAAACTAACTCCAAACCTTTTGAATACCAAAGTGAGGGCCATACCGAAAGGCAGATGTGCCTTGGATCTATTCAGTGTTTTTCTCATGGCCTCAATCATTAATGCTGGGAGGTTTAGAGGGGTTTGGGTAATCACATGAAACATAATACAGATGTCTTGGCCTGAGAGGAGGTCATGTCTACCACTTCTAGGGAAGAAAAGCTTTGTTACCATTTGATGTAGTATCTTCATCTCAATGGAAAAAATCTTGGCCTCTAGTTTGTTTAGGCTTCTCGAGAAGGTTCTTCCTAGAATTACATTAATTCCTTCTTCCTTGACTGGGAGTTCCATGTTTGAGTATCCCTCACAGGGTAAATGAAGAATTTCTCCCAAAAGTACAGGATCTAGACAGATTTCTATACCCTTAACAGTGGATATTACTGTTTCATTGCCATAGCTCAAGTTCAGATAAAATTCTCTAACCAAATCCATATAGGTAATTTCTTTAAGTGAGCAGTAGAATCTCCAACATTGATCTTTGATTTTTGAACCGATAGAGAACCCCTCTTTTTCAAAAAATCTGAAATCTATATTTTTCTCGGGTTCTACCTTTCTATCAGATAAGGGAATCTTACTGGGGCTTAATGGAGACCGAGAAGAAGCTGGAGCAGATGCCGGAGCAGGGATTGAAGCTGATGAGGTCTGGGTTGCCTGTCTCTTCCTGTGCATGCCTTCTTCCAACTCGCGGACCGTCTTCCTTCTTTGTGGGAGCTTCATTTTAGGAGCCATTTCCACTACCAGAGCAAGCAAGGGTCTTAGGAGGTCAAATGTGTGAAGAGATAGAGGGATTTTAGGTGAAGGATAGGGATTTTTGGAAGAGTGATACCCCGATTTGGAAGAGAAGGATAGAATCTAGGGCACACTCAATCCGCTCCAAATAATGGATGAGATGGGGAAGAACTCGATTCCTAAGGGTCGATTTGAGGTGTAAGGGGTGATGGGAGAAGAGTCTTAGGGGAAGGACTTGGGTTTGGAGAAGAAGAGAAGGGGACCTATGGCTTGGAGGGAGGAAGAAGATGGTGGAATGGGTCGGCTCAAAGGATGGGTTTTCAATAAAAAGAAGGAGCCCGTGAAATTTTGGCCAACAATTTCAAGTTTGCCCTTGGGTCGACCCTAGGGGTCGACTCATGGCACATTGAAACTCAGAAAAATGATGAGATAATTTTTGAAAAATTTGAAACTTTAGGAGAAGGATATTTGCTCAATGATCAATTATGAGAATGATAATTTTGAGCTTTTAAGCCCAAGAGAAATGGTGAGAATTAAGTTCAAGGAGTTTTTGACATTGATCCCTTGGGGTTAGAGAGACATTTAAGCAGATGGATCAAGGATTTCTAGTTCTCTCCTAATTTCACAAAATCTATCTTCACTTAGGGCCTTTGTAAAGATGTCGGCTAATTATTTTTCAGTACAAACATAGTCAAGAATTATGTCTTTATTTTGAACATGTTCTCTTATGAAATGATGCCTGATTTCAATATGTTTGGACCTAGAATGCTGAATTGGATTTTTAGTAAGATTTATAGCACTAGTGTTATCATATCTTATGGAAGTTTCATTAAGTTTGATACCAAAATCTTCAAGTTGTTGCTTAATCCACAAGATTTGAGCACAACAACTTCCGACTGCAATGTATTCAGCCTCGACCGTAGACAGTGCTACCGAATTTTGTTTCTTGCTAAACCAGGAGATTAGGTTAACTCCAAGAAATTGGCAAGTTCCACTAGTACTTTTTCTATCTAATCTACATCCAGCAAAATCAGCATCTGAATATTCTATTAAATCAATTAATGAGTCCTTAGAGTACCATAATCCTAGAGTTTGAGTACCATTCAAATATCTAAGGATTCTTTTAACAGCATTCAAGTGAGATTCTCTAGGATTAGATTGAAATCGAGCACAAAGACAAACACTGAACATAATATCAGGTCTACTAGCAGTTAAATACAGTAGAGAGCCAATCATACCTCTGTAAAATTTTAAGTCTACACTTTTACATTCTTCATCCTTGTCAAGCTTACATGAAGGGCTCATGGGTGTGCCAATTGCTTTGGAGTTCTCCATTCCAAATCTTTTGAGTAATTCTCTTATGTACTTGCTTTGGGTGATGGAGATTTCTTCTTTTATTTGTTTGATTTGGAGTCCGAGGAAGAAAGTAAGTTTTCCCATCATGCTCATCTCGAACTCCCCCTGCATGAGCTTTGCAAAATCTTGACAAAGAGATTCATTAGTAGACCCAAAGATAATGTCATCAACATATATTTGTATAACTAATATATCATCTTTATTTCTTTTAATAAAAAATGTTGTGTCTACATTTCCTCTTGAAAAACTATTATTAAGTAAAAATTTACTTAGCCTATCATACCAAGCCCTGGGTGCTTGTTTCAAACTATATAGAGCTTTATTTAATTTAAAAGCATGATTAGGAAAAGTATGATTTTCAAAATCTGGGGGTTGTTCTACATAGACTTCTTCAGCAATATATCCATTTAAAAAGGCACTTTTGACATCCATTTGAAATAATTTAAATTTCATAAAGCAAGCATATGCAAGTAGAAGTCTAATTGCCTCTAGTCTAGCAACAGGTGCAAAGGTCTAATCAAAATCAATTCTTTCTTCTTGATTATAACCTTTAGCAATCAATCTTGCTTTATTTCTTATTACATTTTCATGTTCATCTAATTTATTCCTAAAAACCTATTTTGTGCCAATTATTGAATAATTTTTAGGTCTTGATACTAAAGTCCATACTTTATTTCTTTCAAATTGATTAAGTTCTTCTTGCATTGCATTAATCCAATTATAATCTTTTTCAGCTTCTTCAATGGTTTTATGTTCAAGATGAGAGACAAAAGCACAGTGATTGAATGTATCTTTAAGTAAAGAATGAGTTCTTACCCCATGCATAGGATCATCAAAAATTAGCTCCTTAGGGTGATTGTGAACATACCTCCATTCTTTGGGTAGGTCATTTGTACCTTGAGGTTGTTCTTGTTGTTCTTCACCTCCCTCATCCTGTTTGCCTTCATGTTCCTCATCATCTTGAATTGTTGAATCTTTCAGAGTGATCTCCTTCATTCCTTCTATAAGAAGATCTACATCATCAACACCTTCATTCTTCCTTGAAGGAAGATCGTTAGTTTAATCAAAGACAACATGTATTGACTCCTCTCTACTAAGGTTCTTTTGTTAAAAACTCTAAAAGCTTTACTAGAGGAGGAGTAACTAAGAAAAATTACTTCATCGGATTTTGCATCCAATTTTTTAAGTCTTTCTTTACCATTGTTTAATACAAAACATCGACAACCAAAAATATGAAAATATGTAATATTAGGTTTTCTTCCTTTCCAAAGCTCATAGGGGGTTTTCTTTAAAATTTGTCTAATTAAAGCATGATTTAATATGTAACATGCTGTGTTAATAGCTTCCACCCAAAAGTATCTTGGAAGGTTGCTTTCACATAGCATGGTACGGGCCATTTCTTCTAGGGTTCTATTTTTCCTTTCTACTATATTTTGTTGGGGTGTCCTAGGTGCAGAAAAATTATGGCCTATTCCTTTTTTATCATAAAATTTTTCAAAGTCTTGATTTTCAAATTTGGTTCCATGATCACTTCGAATATTTAGAATTGAAAATCTTTTCTCATTTGTGACTTTTCGATAAAATTTAGAGAAAACTTGAAAAGTTTCATCTTTGTGTGCCAAGAAGAAAACCCATGTAAAATGAGAGAAATCATCAATAATTACAAAACCATATCGTTTTCCTCCTAGACTAGTAGTTTTAGTAGGTCCAAATAAATCCATGTGCAATAGCTCTAAAGGTCTAGAGATTGAAATAATATTTTTAGATTTAAATGAAACTCTTGTTTGTTTACCTAGTTGGCATGCATCATAGATTCTATCCTTTTCAAAATTCAATTTTGGCAAACCAAGAACCAATTCCTTCTTAATGAGTTTTGAAAGTGAATGCAAGCTAATATGTGCAAGCCTATGATGCCAAAGCCAACTAGTCTCATTAATCTTGGCATTCAAGGATACTAGGCATTGCATATTTATCTTGGATAGATCATTCAAATCTACCATATAAATATTACCATGTCTATGTCCAACAAATTTAATGCCTTCATTAATAGGACTAGTTACAATGCAAACAGAAGATTCAAAAATAACTTTATATCTTTTATCACAAAATTGACTAATGCTTAGTAAATTATGCTTTAAACCATCTACTAACAAAATATTTTCAATGTACTTGGAGGGAGTGATACCAATGTTACCTATACTGATGATCTTTCCTTTACCATTGTCTCCAAAGGTGACTATCCCTCCATTTTTAGCATCAAGTGTGATGAATTAGGATTCATCACCAGTCATGTGTCTCGAGCATCCGCTATCAAGATACCATTTCCTGTTTGCTCCTTGGGATGCTAGACACACCTGCAGGCAAAAGTCAAGTTTTTGCTTTAGGTACCCAAGCTTTCTTGGGTCCTTCTTGGTTAGTCATAATGGTTCCTTTTGGAACCTATATTTTTTTTACATTTGAGTTTATAAATTTGTTAGAGAAGCAAGTGTATGACTTGTGTCCTACTCTACCATATTTGAAGCAAGTAATATTAGAAAACTTGTTACTTGAAGAGTTTACATAGATATTTTTTAGATACTTTTATTTCTTCAAGGGGTTATAGCCAAGTCCAGCCTTATCATACACAGCTTTTTGATTTTCAAGAATCATATTAAGTTTATTAGAACTCAAGGTGAATTTTTTAACTATTGGTTTTAGCTTGGCGATTTCATTCTTTAAATTTTGAATTTCTTGAACCAGGGTAGATTTTTCAATTGAAATGCTCTCATTTTGTTTCAGTAAAGATTGATTTTTTGATTTTAGATCTTTGTTCTTTATCCCTAGTTTCTTTAGTTCATCAATTAAATTATAAAAAGCTTCATGTAGTTCTTCAAATGTAAAGTCACTAGGAGTTTCGGGATTTACCTCATTTTCATGTGCCATAAGGCACAAGTTGGCTTGTTCAGTTGAGTCTTCCTCTTCAAAGCTTGAGTCATCACTCCCAATCCAAGTGGCCATCATGACCTTCTTCTTGTACTTCTTGGGACCCTTCTTCAGTTGTGGGCATTCGGACTTGAAGTGGCCCGATTTCTTACATTCATAGCAGATAAGAGGTTTGTCTTTATCCTTTTCTTTGCTCTGTTCTCCTTTTGTGAATGGCCTCTTCCTCATTCCTTGTTTTTTTTTCCTCAAAAATTTTTTGAACCTTCTGGTAATGAGTGCCATCTCTTCATCCTGCTCTTCATTTTCGGTATCATCAGTTTCTTCATCTGGTTGAGCTGTGGATTTGAGGACGATTGTTCTCTTCTTTTTGACTTCTTCCTCTTGATGTTGTTTCATGCTCAGCTCATGTGTCATCAATGATCCAAGAAGCTCTTCCAAGGGTAGGATGTTTAGATCTTTGGCTTCTTGGATAGCGATCACTTTGGCTTTCCAAGTTCTTGGTAAGGACCTGAGAATCTTTCTTACAAGCTCACTATTAGAATAGGACTTACCAAGACTCTTTAAACCATTTATAATATCAGTAAAGCGAGTAAACATTTCAGTTATAGACTCATCATGCTCCATTTTAAAAAGTTCATATTTATGCATGAGCATGTTAATTTTGGACTCCTTTACTTGATTAGTTCCTTCATGGGTTACTTCTAATCTATTCCATATTTTTTTAGCAGACAAGCAAGTTGAAATGCGATTAAATTCATTAGCATCAAGAGCACAATATAGAACATTCATAGCCTTAGCATTTAGTTGGACCATTTTCTTATCAACCTCATCCCAATCTTTTTTGGGTTTGGCTGATTCCACACCATCAACAATTTTAGTGGTGTGTGAGGGCCGTTTACTATGATACTCCACATATCATAGTCGAGTGCTTGAATGAAGATTTTTATCTGAGCTTTCCAATAGGTATAGTTGGACCCATTGAAAAGTGGAGGTCGGTTAGTGGACTGCCCCTCGGCTAGAGAAGTGCCAACTTGAGTTGCCATAGATCTTTAGCTCTTTGATTGGTTAGATCAAAGTAGGGCTAGAGCACCGGGCTCTGATACCACTTATTGCCCAGCTATGCAACCCAAGAGGGAGGGGGGTGAATTGGGTTTCTAAAAATTTTAACCTTAACTTATATCTTATGAAAATTGTTTAACAATAGCTAAATAAATAAGGAGAGTATAGTTGATTCAAGGCTAATGGTTAAATGCAAGAATGCAATAGAATAAAGAAGTTCTAAAGAAGACAAATTAGGCACAACACAAATAAGAGAATTTATAGTGATTCGGTGCCAACCTTGCACCTACATCCACTCTCCAAGCTCCTACTTGAGAATTCCAATCCACTAACTTGTATTTAACTTGAATACACTCATCGAAACCTCCGACTCTAGCTATCCCAAGCTAGTCCACTTATTTTTCGGGTACAAGCCAATCCAATACACTCTGATTCAAGGTTCGGATCAACCTTCCTTTGTTTTGGAACCCTTCCAAAATAAAAATAATAACTCAAACAGAGTATTACAATTAATAGCATAGAAAATACAAAAGAAGCTCCTTAAATGAGCGAATGGGGCTTTAAATACACTTTACTCAAAGAGAAAAAGGCTCTTTTCAATTTCCTCATGGTGGTTGGAGACTTGAATGAGCACTTGACGAGTTGGTGAGCTTGAATTAAAAGCTTCTTGAATGCTTTGAGTGAGCTCTTGCTTAGGGCTGAAAAGTATGCTTGAAATTCTCTTTTCAAAAATCTCTCTTCTTGATGATTCCCACCTTTTTGTCCTTTTTATAACTTTTAAGAATGGTGGAGAGTAAACTGGGCTGAAATAAAATCGTTAGACCACATTAAATGAGCATTAAATACACTTAAAATAGGTTAAAAACTAGTCATTGTGGAACTTTCCCGTCATAGGGGTCGACTCATGCTCATGGGTCGACTCATGGGGTCGACCTCTGTGGAAAACAGCAAAAAATAATGGTTCTATAATTTTGGCCTAAAAATAGTAGAGGTCGACTCATGGGTCGACTCATGCCTGGGGGTCGACCCCTGGGGTCGACTCACAGACTGTGCCAATCAGAAAATTCTGTGTGCCAATCAGCCCTTTGTGCCATGAGTCAACTCATGGGGTCGACTCAAATTTTCAAACATGAATATCTTTCAAAATATATGTCCAAAAACTATAAAATTTTTATCAATAGATCACAAATCTTTTGTTCTAGCACTTGATGCTTTCAAATCAAGATTTGATAAAATTATGATTTTGCTCCTGAAATGCAATAAGTCTTTTTCAAGCAAAAATCATTAGTAACCCCTTCAAATACTTTGTAATCATCAAAATCAATCTAAGGAGCAACAATGTATTACAGACACAATGTACACAATGTGATACAAGAATAACCCTTTTATTCATTTATAGTCAAAATTATAAATTTGCTCTTAGATCTGTACAGTAATGTGTCAACCGATCTGGCATCTAGGGCACACATCTAACAGATTACATAAGAACACACCCATGATGTAGATATTCTACCATTTAATATCATATATTAATCTGAATTAGTATATCCTCCCATTCCTAGCTATGACTCTTCTCCAAAAAATTAAGAACAAATCTTTAGTTCTTCTCAAGTACTTAAGGATATTTTCATAGCAATCCATCGCTCTTAGCCTAGATACAATTGATATCTACTCGTGACATTCACAGTATTAACTATATCAGTTTAAGTACATTACATGGCATACATCTATGTCCAAAAGGGTAGTAGACCTCTCTTCGAGATTTCTATGCCGAATCCTTTCAGCATCTACTCTCTGTACTTTATCTATGAAAATACAAGCATCTAATTGCATCTATCTCTATAGATCTTTATATTCTCAGAATATAGGATGCTTACTTTATATCTTTCATGAAGAATTCTATATGTAACCATATTTTAATGGATGTCAGTATTGGACACTCTCACTGACCCTTTTGAAAATACATAATTCTTTATTTCTGATCAAACAATTTGATCATATCATCGAGATGAATATTCCAACTCCAAGATTATTACAGACTTAGTGATCTCTTATCATGAGAAGTAAAATTTATAAGCTACTCTATATAGAAATCTTGAAAAGATATCCAATCAGAAAAGATATTTCGCATCCCTTTCTTGGAGTCGATGTCCAACATAGTCTCGTTATAGGTTTTGGGATCATCTCTATGTTTCCTATCTCCCATGAGAAATATTTTTTCTCTACATCTTTTGTTAAGCATACCTAAGTTTCTTTCAAGAGGATGGAAGATCCTACTATGTGTACAAAGTGGAGAAGAAATACAGGTATACTGACTTATCATGAATAGGTTCTTTAGGTCCTAGGCTCGCTACTCTTCAAAGAAACTCTCTTTGAGCTTAACTTTCCTTCCATTGCTTCATCTTGGTTAAATAATTTTTCAAGAAGATAGCATGATGGATCACAATCATATTGTGATCCTTTTAAAAAAAAAAGTAGTATCTCAAACTCTTTTAGGATGATCTTTATAGACCTATCTTCTAACATGTCCACCTGCTATCTTTGACATAGGCTGGACATTCTTAAACCTTGAAATAATCAAGATTTAGTTCTCACCATGCCATATCTCATACGGTGTGGTAGAAATATCTTTAGAGAGAATCCAATTTCATAGAAATAAAGCATGTCCCTAAAGAAATAAAATAAATCAGTGAATTTCATCATGGACCAGACCATATCTCATATAATCCCATGATCCTTCTTAATTATCTCATTGAGCTGAGATGTACTAAGAGGTGTCCAATATGAAATTATGCCATTTTATGAGATAACTGATAAATTTTTCTCTTTGATATTGCATTGTCGATCTGATTGAAGTATCTTTAAAAATTTTTTGATTTGCTTCTCTACTTTACATCTGATTTCTTTGAATCTTTCAAAAATTTTAGATTTATATCTTATATACTTACCCATACTATGACTGATCATCAGTAAAGGTAACGAAGTAGAGACAACTCTTTTTGTTAGCACATCAAATGGGCTACATACATCAAATGTGTACTAGGACGAGTATCTTAGTGGTCCTTTTCCTCTTGTCCCACAAGAGTAGTTTGGTCATTTTTTCTCAAAGAGATCATAATAAACTAGGTATAACTCAACAGTCAATAAGCCCAAAAATCCATATTTCTCCAGTCTGTTAATCATTTCTTTTCCTATTATGACCTAGCCTAATGTTTTATATATACTTAAGGTCTATCTTAACTCTAGATCTCTCAGATCCAATGGCATTCACTGTTTGCTTAATTAAGTTCACAGATGCATCATCATGCAAATGATAGAGATTGTCTCTAAGGACTAAATCTAAATGATAATCACAAAAGATAGATCCCCATGGCCTCAGTAGCAACTCTTATCCTATTGCCAATTATAAGGGTTACTTTCTTAGCCCTCTTTCTTCCCATAGACTTTACACTAAAGTGCATAAAAGTACTAGAGTTTAAAATTCAACTAAAAAAAAATAAAATCATAAGGATAATATTGAGTAATTTTGACATACCTACTCAAGGCATGTCCTTGTTTATTTAGGCTCTCCAGGTATATATTAGATGTGTGCCCTAGATGCCAGATTGGCTGACACATTCTCATACAAATCTAAGGATAAATTTATAATTTTAACTATAAACAAATAAAAGGGTTATTCTACTATCATATTGTGTACATTATGTCTGTAATACATTCTTTGAGTTAGTAGGAATGTTAATTCATATTTTTAAGAATTAAAAATTTAAGGCATGAATTTATATAACTAACTCATAAACAGCTCCTGACCATAAGATCATCACAAGGATGGTGATCGATCCGGAAGGTTGGTGTATGATCGCTTTCTTAGGGTAGATATGTCTTGAGTCTATGGTGTGGAGACACCAGAGTGAGAGTATAGGTATTCATTGAGAATAAGAGTACTGAGCGTGACCACCTCGGACAGTCATAAGGAAGTCTACCTTCTTGTCGATGACTAGCTCGATGCTGTAGCTGTATGTCTAGTTCTTTGACCTGAGGTACATCGACAGTTCATCTTGAGTGTGTTATAGTTTGACTATACCATAACTCGGTCTCCTTGCCATTCGAAACCCTGAGGTGTATGTTGGCTGTAGCATATTCATTGTAGGAATCAGATCACACCAAGATGGAATCTATCCACTTCGATAGATAAGAGGAGTAGTCCTATGATAATCGAAAGATCAAGTCCTTAAGCCCATGGCCATGGCAGAGTGAAATAATAAAAAAGAGTTTTCCATTGAGATTTCATATCAGACTCGGATCAATCGATTGATTCATATGACTGATGTTGGGTTTGATGAGTTTACCTTAATCCTAATTCAGTTGGGACTCATGATAGAGGAACTCAATCACACAGGTAGCTGCATCGAGAGGTTTGTCTTCATTTATGATGGGTTGCCACCATATACTGCTAGGTGTCACTGGTGAATTTTGGGAGTAATTAGAATGATCTTGATGATCGATCATTCTAATTGTCTGAATCAAAAGAGTTCTGATCCATCGAAAGGAGTTTCGATGATGTCGATGATGAGATCACGACATGTCTCATTACCATACGAAAATAAACCTAACTGGATCACACAAACAAGAGTTAGGATCTGGTTGTCATCAATTGAGCTAGTCCAGTTCGATTAATTTGGATTAGATCCAATTAGGTTCAAGAAAATCATGCTAGTACACGATTGAGCCTAACTTTCTTTTCGTGTCATCTTTTCTATCTCGACTGAGCCAAATATGATTTGACTCACCCAGAGAACTTTGAGAAGATTTCTCTTTGTCTGACTGGAGCCAGTCCAGCTTAGAAAAGACTTATCTTAATTCATGAGATAAATTTAAGACAACACCTGCTAATTCTTGTCACCTGCCATTTTCATTTTAGGATATTGGTCAAACGTTGACCCATGTATAGTGAAATTCAGTGCAGGGGTAAAATGGTAATTTTAAAACTTTTTCAAAATTAAGATTTTACAATGAAAAAATATTAATTAATTTAATTAATTAATATGAATTTACCTTACACTAGAATCTAAATATGATATATAGCATGCATATATTTAAATTTGAAATTCAAATTCAAACAGTAAACACTTTACTGTAATGTGTTCAGAACACAATACCTTTGTGCGGGAAGTAGATCGCCATAATTTGATCACCATCGAGAGAGTCTGATCATCACGATGCAGCCACACAGCATGTTTGGCCTCTACAGATCATCCACACGAAGCTTCCGGTCTAATCGACTCCTCACGAGTGCTAGCTCATTGTAGAGCCCTTTTGAGGGCCGATGCTGATCGAAATCCATCGATCGATGTCTGTTGATTCTTTGGATGCTATGAATCATCAACAGACATGCTTGAGAGGATGTTGAAGATCTTCCTAAAATTTTGTGAGCTCATGACACTCGTAGCTCACTTTCTCACTTTCCAAACCCCAGGCTAAAACTCTAAGGAACTCACCAGAAACCTTGCACCCACTTTTCTTTCTTTTCTTTCTTTTTCTCTTGGAAGGATATGAACTTCTTTCTCACGCACAAGACTTCTCACGTCCCAGAATTTTTCTCCAAAAATCTTCTTCTTGCACGCCCCACTCTTCTCCTCCTTTTATAACAACGTCAAACATCTTATCCAAAAGAAAGGATAAAGATGAGTAATTGCACATTTGAATTCAAATCAAATTTTAAATTCAAATGGACACTAACTTATCCCTTATCCACTAAAGGTGTGAGACATGGCTTAAATTGTGCATGGAGTGATTTCATGAGAAATCTTTTCTCATGTAATAAATGGGGCATAAAAAAAAGGATAAGGTGCAAAAATTGATTGCCCATTCAAATTCAAACTTTATTTTAAATTTGAATGGCCAACCAATCATCTTTATCCATTCATATGGCACATTAAAGTGGGGCGTGGAGAGGGCTTGGCGTGAGAAAATAATTCATGAGAAGTTCCTTCTCATGAATTCAAATGGGTGCAATGGAAGTGAGGTGGCGCATGGAGATTGGGTCAAGGTGGTTTAATTATTTAAACCAACCTAATTGAACCAAATAAGTTAGGTCCAATTAGACTAATTTAAACCTAACTTAATTAGACTTAATTAGGCTCAATAAAATCTTTATCAAATCAAAAATTGACTAAGCCCAACCCCTGATCAAATCAGGGACCAAACCATCTTGACGATTAGGTCAACTCTTAACCTAATCGGGTCAAACCCAACTGAATCCAATTCAATTGGACTTGATCCAAAAATAATTACTCAATCAAATTGAGTTAATTAGTGATCAAATCACTAATTAAACCTCTCATAAATAATGAATCCAAATTCGATGGGCAATCGGGCATCAGAATTCATCGATATGTAATCCTGATCGAAAAGTCCCAACCAGAGGGACTTTTGACCCCGGTACCCATAATGTGTGGAACTCATGATCAGAGAATCCTGATTCTCGATCACTGAGTCCCAATCATGTAGGGTTCTACATTAGCCATCAGATCAGATAGGAACCTCTAATGTGTGTGACCCTGTAGGTTCGAACCTAAGCCGGTAGCACAGGAACCAATTCCTGTACTAATCGAAGTGACCATCTAGCAATGGTACCCGACGTCTGGATAGATCAAAAAGTCATAATCGCAATACTCAGAACCTACATGAATATGGTTACTGTATAATTCATCCTTTTGACCCCTATATTTAGGATGACTCAGGGTTAAACTGTCAACCCTGATCAGATCATCCGAATCATGCTCAACTCAAACAGTCCCGTAACTCCTCACAAGGACTACCCTGGCCAAGGTTCTGCTAAATTGAAATATGACTGTACATAGCTCCTAAACTAGAATGGTCAATCCCATCTTGACACATGCACCGACAAGTCAAGTACTTGACTACACCCAGCAGCCTTCCGTCACTGAATTAAAAATTCAGGTAGTCCAGTGCCTAGGTGCAGTGAGTTGCTTGCAAGTCACCATGGCGGTCTCAGGTCAGAGAGATATTTATACCCATATTCCATCGGAGCAAATCTTGATAGCAGAAATAGCTCCAGAGTCGGTCACGTTCAGTGCAGATGTACCCTTACATCTCACCTGTATGCCATACCAGTGTCTCCACACTCGTTGGTTAAAAGGACAACCAACCTATATGGCACACAACGACCTATGTTTGATAAACGTTGTTGTCCTTGGTAACAACGTATCATTTGGTCATGAACAGATTTAAGGACTAAACGATAAATTCTCCTTTGTCGAGTCTAAATAGTCCTAAATACTTCACCACAACATAGGAGTTCATTAGCAGATGAAACATTTTATGATGAAAAATATCAAAATAATTTTTATTAATTCATAATTCATGTACAAATATAAAAATGAGCACAACCATCAACAAGCTGACGATTGGTTTTGGGACACTATTCCCAACAATCTCTCACTTGGTCTAAAGCCAATCGGTGCAGTATCTAATACCCATCTTTGACTTGTAGTTGTCGAACTCCTTCACCACAATGGCTTTAGTGAATGGGTCAGCCAGGTTCTCCTTTCCATCGATCTTCTGAAGATCGACGTCACCTCGATCCATAATTTCTCGGATGAGATGGTAGCAACGCAGAATATGCTTCGTCCGCTGGTGTGCCTTTGGTTCCTTTGCCTGAGCAATGGCTCCAGAGCTGTCACAGTAGAGCAGAACTGGACCAACAAGGGAGGGTGCTACTCCGAGCTCAGTGATGAATTTTTTCAGCCACACCGCTTCTTTGGCAGTATTTGATGCGGTGACATACTCTGTCTCGCAAACTGAATCAGCCACTGTGTGCTGCTTGAAACTTTTCCAGCAGATAGTCCCACCATTAAGGGTAAAAATAAATCCCGATACACTTTTGCTGTCATCGTGATCAGACTGAAAACTAGAGTCTGTAAACCCTATAAGTCTCAAGTTCGATTCACCATAAACAAGCCACTGGTCCTTAGTATTTCTTAAATACTTCAGGATGGTTTTAACAACCTTCCAGTGATTCTCCCCTGGATCAGATTGGTATCTACTCACTACCCCTAGTGAGTATGCCACATCTGGTCGTGTACATGTCATGGCGTACATGATAGATCCCACTGTCGAAGCATATGGAATCCTACCCATACGCTCTCTCTCTTGAGGTGTTGTCGGACAATCTTTCTTCGAGAGAGAAATTCCATGGTCTATCGAAAGATAGCCTTTCTTGGAATTTTCCATGCTGAACCTCTTCAGCATAGTATCAATGTACGTAGACTGAGATAAACCAAGCAACCTTTTAGATCTATCCCTATAGATCCTCATCCCTAGGATGTAGGAAGCTTCTCCCAAATTCTTCATGGAGAACTGTGACGACAGTCAAATCTTTATTCCTTGTAATGTAAAAATATCATTCTCGATTAAGAGAATGTCATCCACATACAATACAAGAAATACTACTACTGGACCATTAGCCCACTTATAAATGCATGGCTCTTCTCCATTCTTAACGAAGCCATACATCTCGATCGTCTTATCAAAACGTATGTTCCAACTCCGTGATGCCTACTTAAGTCCATAAATGGACCTCTGTAGCCTGCACACCTTAGACTCATCTGTGGATGTGAATCCTTCAGGTTGTATCATATACACCTCTTCATCCAGCTCTCCGTTTAGGAAAACTGTCTTTACATCCATCTGCCAGATTTCATAGTCTAGATGAGCAGCTAATGCAAGCATAATCTGAATGGATTTGAGCATTGCCACAAAAGAAAATGTCTCGTCATAGTCTATACCATAACGTTGACAATATTCCTTGGTAACCAGACGGGCTTTATAGGTTTTCACCTTTCCGTCTGCGCCCCTCTTCCTCTTGAAGACCCACTTACACCCTATGGGTTTTACTCCTTCGGGTGGGTCAACCAATGTCCACACATCGTTGACCTTCATAGACTTCATTTCGGATTTCATGGCTTCTAGCCATTTCTCAGAGTCGGGTCTCTGCATTGCATCCATGTAGGTGATCGGATCCTCATCATTTTCATCAAGTTCAATAGGATCATCATCCCAGACCAAGAAATCATAGTATCTATCCGGTTGACGTGGTACTCTACCAGATCGCCTTAAGGGTACTTGAACAATGGGCTCTGGATTTGATCTAATCAAATTTGATTCAGGTTCAGCAACTTGTGTTGGTTTTTCCACCTATCGAACTTTGTCAAGTTTGACCTTAGAGGCAACAGTCCCTTCACCAAGGAACTTCTTTTCCAAAAAGATTGCCTTAAGGCTGACAAACACTTTTTGCTCATCAGCTAGGTAGAAGTAATACCCTTTGATCCCTTTTGGATACCCTATAAAATTACACTTGTCAGACCTAGGTCCAAGCTTGTCCGTAATTAAACATTTAACATAAGCCAGACACCCCCAAACCCTAAGGTGCGAGAGTACTGGCTTACGTCCTATCCATATCTCATATGGTATTTTGGTTACAGACTTACTCGAAACTGTATTTAGAAGGTAACAAGCCGATTCGAGTGTATATCCCCAGAGGTAGATCGGCAAACCAACAAACCCCATCATGGATCGAACCGTGTCCAACAAGGTCTGATTCCTCCTATCAGATACACCATTATGTTGTGGTGTTCCAGGAGGTGTCCACTGAGAGAAAATCCCATTCTCCCTAAGATATGTCAGAAAATCATTGAAAATATATTCACCTCCTCGATCAGATCGAAAAATTTTAATACACTTTCCAGTTTATTTTTCTACCTCATTTCAAAATAGTTTGAACATTTCAAACGACTTCAACTTATGCTTCATTAAATAGACATACCCATACCTCGATAGGTCGTCTGTGAAGGTTATGAAGTAGAAATATCCATCTTTTGCACTTGAGCTCATGGGTCCACATACATCAGAGTGTACCAGACCCAAGAGTTCACTGGCTCGCTCACTTTTTTCAGTAAAAGGTGATTTGGTCATTTTACCAAAAAGATAGGACTCACAGGTTGGAAGTGATTCACAATCACCTACTTCAAGAATTCCTTCTTGTGCCAACCTGTTTATCCTGTTCTTATTGATATGACCTAGCCTACAGTGCCAAAGGTAGACTTCTGACACATTATCTATTCTAGGACATTTACCGAAGGTTTGAACTACATTAATAGGTTGTGATAGAAAGTAAATTCCATTATTAAGTTGTCCAACAAACATTGTAACACTATTCAAAATGATATTACAAACATTTTTTTTATTAAAAATTGATAACCGTTCATGGCCAAAAGGCCTACAGAAATAATATTTAATAAAAAGCTTGGATAATAGTGACATTCACTTAGAATTACGTTTCGAGAATTGATTACAAGGTTCATGATTCCTAATGCTAGAACTGGAACTTTGCTTCCATCTCCAACGTTCAGGAACCTCTCGCCTTCATCAAATCTTCTACTGACCTGCAGACCCTGCATCGAATTGCAAATATGATAAGGGCTTCTGGTATCCAATACCCAGGCAGTAGTATCACAAATGAAAAAGTTGCAAGGTATTATCATATAAGTACCTTGCTTCTTCTTCGGCCTGTTCAGGTCCAGGGTGGCAATGTATAGAGGACAGTTTCTCTTCCAGTACCCCTACTTCTTACAAAAGAAGCACTCCACCTGGCTCTGATCGGGCTTGCGTTTCTTGGTCTGACCCTGTGCAGACATACCAGCATGTGGCTGCACCTTCTTATTCTTCTTCTTCTTGTTCTTCTTCCCTTTCTTAAAGGGTCGACGACCAGAAGAAGACCCTCCCACAATATTTACCGACTCCTTATGGAGCTGGTGGTCCTTCTCAAAGTTCTGCAGCAACCCCAACAAGCCGTGGTAGTTCACTGCAGGCTTTGTCATTCAAAAATGAGTAAGGAAGGGAAGGTAGGACTTGGGCAGAGAATTAAGGATCGCATCCTTACCGAGCTACTCGTGCAGGGGAAAGCCCAGTTTACTTAGGCACTCAATCATTTCGATCATGTACAGTACATGATCAGTGACTGAGGCTCCATCCCTCATCCGAGCATTAAAAATGGCACAACTAGTTTTGTGCCTTTCAACATCGTCAGGCATGCCAAAGGAGTCGTTCAACATTTGAAGCATCTCCTGGGGTTGGGCATTCTCGAACCAGTGGCTGAACTCATCATTCATTGCCGCCAGCATTATGCACCGAATGGTGGTGTGGTCGTTGAGCCACTTCTGATAAGTATCTCGGACCGTCCCTCTAACGTTCGGGGCTGGCTCCTCAGGTGCCAGATCCGTTACTACATAAAGGATCCACTCATGCTCAAGGATGATTTTTAATTTTTGATACAAGCTATCGAAATTAGGTCCCATGAGCTTGTCATTATCTAATAATGATCGGAGGGACAGGGTAGTGGCCATAGCTACATAAAGAAAAATCAGACCTCTATTAGTACATAAATTATAAATACTAAAGATTTGGACTTTAGTCTAAAGTTTCTCTTAGTATTTTTATAAACTGATACCCTCAAACTCCAATTTGAGGAATTACTTTAATTCCTTAGTGGGTACTAGAATCCACACAGACTACACACGAGCCCAACTTTGGTTGGTCAACCCATGTGCATCTATGGGTAGGTTCATAACCAGTTGTTTCTCTAAACAACTTCTAGTAATTGATTTTGCCCCAGAACCTAATCAGTAGGCTTTGGCCTCCACTGAAAAGATCTGGTTAGGTCCAACCATTAACATGATTTGATTTGGCGAATCGGACCAATAAATGATCAGGCCCGACTTTGGCCGGCCAACCTGACCACCATCAGAAAGACTCAAACTAAATTATCATATTATGAATGATAATTCCATTAGTCAATAAGCACCAGGCCTTTGGGCCTCCAATGATTATTAAACTAATGGACTCATTATCACTCACTTAATGGGAGGCTATGACTTAGTTATCAATATAACTTAATCATTTTTAGGGACCTAATAATTTTTTAAGATTTTACTAAAAGATAGATGAGAAGAAAAAATCCAGTCAATTTCAATCCTCCCACTGACTTCACCAAGTCAGATTAAAAAGAATTTAATTAAAGCTGGCATTAGGAGCACCTAAATCAGTCAAACTGATTTACCTAATGACATGGGTGAGCCCTAATCACCAAGTGATCTAATGAAAACCTAATTCATCAGGTTGGCCAGGTAAGTGAGATCAGTGGTGGGGATAAACTATTAACTCGTCAGAGATCAAATCACTGCGAGTAGCTCCCGCTTAAAAATCACTGGTCAAACTACCAAACTTACCTTCGACACCAATCGGTTCATTAGTTTTAATTTGATCAATTTATTAAATAGGGTTCCACCGCGTAGCCATGAATTAAGTCCATCTTGGTCTAGCTAAAGACATGGACCCATTCAACTACAACTATTAGAGTTGAGTCTAGAGTATCCTTGATCTAATCTAATTTAACTTTTGATTAGATTTGACCAATTACTCTAATTTAGTCTATTTCTTTAAGCTAACCTTAGGTCTAACCCAATTATGGACCTAATCCATCTAACTCATTGACCCACAAATTTATGCAATTGTCTTAGGTCTTAATTCACAATTCTAGACCTACTAGATAACACTTAATTCTTTTAATAAGTATTTGGGCTGATGGGTCAGGGTTTGGCATTTCGAAAATAATTTGCAAATTTGAAAGGTTTTATTTTCTGTTCACCAAATATGTTGACTCATTTCACAAATAGATCAGCACATTTCATACATAGCAATCCTATTACTAATTAAATAACAGAAAATAACTCAATCAAAATAAATCATGAATATTCTTTTAGATCTAATCTAACACATTCATGTTAAATTTCACAATTGAACCTTTACAATTAATTCCTTTCGCTGCTTCATCTGCATGGGATATAATTGTAGCGGTACCCCTACCGCCATAGGAGACCCCATCGAATGAGAGGAGAGGGCTTTTAAACCCTACTTTTCTCATATGACCGGACGGCCATGGCAACCAACCCAATTCGATTACTTGCTACTTGGATCAAGTATATCTAAATATACCAATTTTAAAATTTAAATTTCAAATTTTAAATTTTAAATTTTAAATTTTGAATTTTAAATTTTAAACAAATTTTAAATTTTAAATTTTAAATTTTTGAATTTCAAATTTTTAATTTCAAATTTTGAATTTTAAATTTTAAATTTCAAATTTGAAATTTTAACCAAATTTCAAATTTCAAATTTCAAATTTTGAATTTTGAATTTCAAATTTCAAAATTCAAATTTTAAATTTTGAAATTCAAATTTTTGAATTTTAAATTTTAAATTTCAAATTTCAAAATTTAAAATTCAAATATTGAATTTCAAATTTCAAATTTAAAGAGGGCCTTTAAACTCTACTTTTCTCATATGACCGGACGATCATGGCAACCAACCCAATTCGATTACTTGCTACTTGGATCAAGTATATCTAAATATACCAATTTTAAAATTTAAATTTTAAATTTTAAATTTTAAATTTTAAATTTTAAATTTTAAACAAATTTTAAATTTTAAATTTTAAATTTTTGAATTTCAAATTTTGAATTTCAAATTTTGAATTTTAAAATTTTAAATTTCAAATTTGAAATTTTAACCAAATTTTAAATTTCAAATTTTGAATTTTGAATTTCAAATTTCAAATTTCAAATTTCAAATTTCAAATTTTGAATTTCAAATTTTTAAATTTTAAATTTTAAATTTCAAATTTCAAAATTTAAAATTCAAATATTGAATTTCAAATTTCAAATTTAAACTTTTAGATTACAACTTAATATATGCATGCAAATATATATATCATATCTAATAACCCGCTCTGATACCATTTGTAGCGAAATTCAGTGCAGGGGTAAATGATAATTTTAAAACTTTTTCAAAATTATGATTTTACAGTAAAAAAATATTAATTAATCTAATTAATTAATATAAATTTACTCTATACTAGGATCTAAATATGATATATAGCATGCATGCATTTAAATTTGAAATTCAAATTCGAACAGTAAACACTTTACTGTAATGTGTTCAGAACACAATACCTTTATGCAGATAGTAGATCGCCGCAATCTGATCACCATCGAGAGAGTCTGATCATCGTGGTGTAGCCACATAGTATGTCTGACCTCTGCAGATCATCCACACGAAGCTCCCGGTCTGATCGACTCCTCACGAGTGCTAGCTCGTTGTAGAGCCCTTTTGACGGCCAATGATGATCGAAATCCTTCGATCGATGTCTGTCGATTCTTTGGATGTTCTGGATCATCAACAGACATGCTTGAGAGGATGTTGAAGATTTTTCTAAAATTTTGTGGACTCATGACACTCGTAGCTCACTTTTTCACTTTCCGAACCTCAGGCTAAAACTTTAGGGAACTTACCGAAAACCTTGCACCCACTTTTCTTTCTTTTCTTTCTTTTTCTCTTGGAAGGATATGGACTTTTTTCTCATGCACAAGACTTCTCACATCCCAAAATTTTTCTCCAAAAATCTTCTTCTTGCACGCCCCACTCTTCTCCTCCTTTTATAACAACGTCAAACGTCTTATCCAAAAGAAAGGATAAAGATGAGTAATTGCACATTTGAATTCAAATCAAATTTTGAATTCAAATGGACACCAACTCATCCCTTATCCACTAAAGGCATGAGGCATGGCTTAAATTGTGCATGGAGTGATTTCATAAGAAACTTTTTTCTCATGTAATAAATGGGGCGTAAAAAAAAAGGATAAGGTGCAAAAATTGATTGCCCATTCAAATTCAAACTTTATTTTGAATTTGAATGGCCAACCAATCATCCTTATCCATTTATATGGCACATTAAAGTGGGGCGTGGAGAGGGCTTGGCGTGAGAAAATAATTCATGAGAAGTTCCTTCTCATGAATTCAAATGGGTGCAATGGAAGTGAGGTGGCGCATGGAGATTGGGTCAAGGTGGTTTAATTATTTAAACCAACCTAATTGAACCAAATAAATTAGGTCCAATTAGACTAATTTAAATCCAACTTAATTAGGCTTAATTAGGCTCAAAAAAATCCTAATCAAATCAGAAATTGACTAAGCCCAACCCCTGATCAAATCAGGGACCAAACCATCTTGACGATTGGTCAACTCTTGACCTAATTGGGTCAAACCCAACTGAATCCAATTCAATTGAACTTGATCTAAAAATAATTACTCAATTAAATTGAGTTAATTAGTGATCAAATCACTAATTAAACCTCTCATAAATACTGAGTCTAAATTTGATGGGCAATCAAGCATCAGAATTCATCGATATGTAACCCTGATCGAAAAGTCCCAACCAGTGGAACTCTTGACCCTAGTTCCCATAATGTGTGGAACTCATGATCAGAGAATCCTGATTCTCGATCATTGAGTCCCAAACATGTAGGATTCTACATTAGCCATCCGATCAGATAGGAACCTCTAATGTGTGTGACCCCACAGTTTCGAACCTAAGCCGGTAGTATAGGAACCAATTTTTGTACTAATCGAAGTGACCATCTAGCAATGGTACCCAACGTCCGGATAGGTCGAAAAGTTGCAATCGCAACACTCAGAACCTACATGAATATGGTTACTGTATAATTCATCCTTTTGACCCCTGTATTTAGGATGACTCAGGGTTAAACTGTCAACCCTGATCAGATCATCCGAATCATGCTCAACTCAAATAGTCCTG
Organism: Elaeis guineensis; assembly: GCF_000442705.2. Lineage (NCBI taxonomy): Eukaryota > Viridiplantae > Streptophyta > Magnoliopsida > Arecales > Arecaceae > Elaeis > Elaeis guineensis. The sequence goes on along the minus strand of NC_026007.2, from coordinate 24,011,558 downwards.
TGACTCCTCACAAGGACTACCCTGACCAAGATTTTTCTAAATTGAAACACGACTGTACACAGCTCCTAAACTGGAGTGGTCAATCCCATCTTGACACACGCACCGACAAGTCAAATACTTGACTACACACAGCAGCCTTCCATCACTGAATTAAAAATTCAGGTAGTCCAGTACCTAAGTGCAGTGAGTTGCTTGCAAGTCACCATGGCGGTCTCAGGTCAATGGGATATTTATACCCATATTTCATCGGAGCAAATCTTGACAGCAGAAATAGCTCCAGAGTCGATCACGTTCAGTGCAGATGTACCCTTACATCTCACTTGTATGCCATACCAGTGTCTCCACACTCATTGGTTAAGAGGACAACCAACCTATGCTTGATAAATATTGTCATCCTTGGTAACAACGTATCATTTGGTCGTGAATAGATTTAAGGACTAAACGACAAATCCTCCTTTGTCGAGTCTAAATAGTCCTAAGGACTTCACCACAATATAGGAGTTCATTAGAAGATGAAATATTTTGTGATGAGAAATACTAAAATAATTTTTATTAATTTATAATTCATGTACAAATATAAAAATGAGCACAACCGTCAACAGGCTGACGATTGGCTTTGGGACACTATTCCCAACACCATGGACCTTGGACTGAAGGCCACTTGGCAAGAGGTCATTGGAGAGCTTTTGTGAAGTGCCCACCTACTAAATTAACCCTCAAAGTGGGTGCTATTTTCAGATTGGGCGTGTGCCCCAAGTGGATAAGGATAGAGTCCCATGAGATGAGGACTCTAATCCCTTGATCAAGTTGGACTGTGGGGCGCAAATCTCACTGTGCTTATCTAGTGTTGGCACCAACAGTAGGAGAAATTATGGAGATTCTTATCTGATATGATCAGATGACATCACTCCATCAATCAAAATTTTTCCAAAAATAATTAGAATTTTTTGATTGGTCAAATGATGTGGCACTGCATGACGCAGTAGGATCTATTTAAACCCTGTCTGCACCTAGGGTTTAGAGACTCTGCACAATAACCAACAAAAGCCTGAATCCTCTCCACTTCTCTACACCCCCTCTGCTCTTTTCCCTCCCCTCTTCACATCCAAGAGGTTGGGCATCCATCTGGTGCTTGTCCAAGGTGTGGTGGCTTCCTGATTAGAAGGCTGCAGAGATTTATCGAGAAGCTGCTGCTCCAGCTTCAAAAGATCTTTCGAAGATCTTTCAGATCAGATCCAGATCTAATTTTTGGAGCAAAGATTCATGAGGAGAGGATGATCCAGATCCTACTTAAGTGGATATTAGTAGAGGCCAGATGACTACATGGCTATTTTAGAACCTCGGGCATTGCTACGATCATCTACAGGGTAATCTAGTTACCCTAGAGGTATTTCTCTATTTCTTATATTTTTAGATTTAATTTTAGATTTAATATTAGATAATAAAAATTAAATATAATAGATCTTAGATCTAAAATATCATAAGATAATTTTTTTGAAATATTCCATCTCAGATCTCATTAGATCTGGAAGATCCTACAAGGAAAAAGTCGGTTTTGCCATCAATTGGTATCAGAGCCAGGCTGATAGCTCTATTTCAGATCTAATTTAGATCTGATTTTTATTTTTATTTATTTGATATTAATAGATTTTAGATCTCACATCAGATATGATAGGATCTAAAATCAAAAAAAATTAAAATTAAATCTAAGTAGATCTAACATGTATGAGATGCATGACTAGACTAGGAGTAGTTTGATCTATGAATAGTCTTAGAGTTTTATATTTTAATATGATTAAAATATAAATTAGATCTAATTTATTCTTTATCTTTTTTATGTTATAAATATTATGTTCAGATCAGAAAATAAAAAATAAAATTTTAATTAATACATAAGATGTATGCAAAGCATGTATAAGTTAGATCTGAAATTATATATGTGATATGTAACATAGATCTAACTAGTTTTGTAGTTAAATTAATATTTCTAATTAAGGTGTTCCTCATGGCCGTCCGGTCATAAGAACAAAGTAGGGTTTAAGACCCTCTCCTCCCATTCAATGGGATGTTCTTATGGCGTGTAGGGGTGTTGCACGTTCATCCTTAATCAAAAATCAAAATTTATTTTTTTACAAAATCCTAGATCCTGAAATCCTAAGATTTAATTTACATATTTTATTTATGAATCCAAGACTTAATTAATGAATTAAGCTTATGAAATCTAATTAGGTCTAAAATTAAAAATTTTAGATCTAAATCATTTTCATAAAATTGGGTTCGGGCTTGGGTAGCTCAATTAGGTCTAGTGGTTGATCAAACCGAATCAAAAGTTAGTTAGGTGGGATCATGAAAGCTAATAATTGACTAGCCTAATATGATTAAGTCTAGGTCATGGTTGAATCACATTTAGATGTGACTCGATCAAGTTAAGACCTAATTTAGCTCAGTGGTTAGAGCCTGGATTGTAGACTAACCCAATTAGTTTTGGTTTGATAATTTGGTGTCTAAGGTAAGTTGGATAGATGTGACCGACTGATTTTTAATTGGGAGCTACTTGACTTGAATGCATTCTTGTCAAGTTAATGGCATATCCCTCCCATCGGTCTCACTTACCTGGCCATATGTGTCAACCCAGTTCTGATTTGAGGTGGCTAACAATTCGAGCTAACCCATGTCACTAGGTTAGTCATAATTGTTATTACTATGTCAAGTCAAGTTTAATGAGACCTAAATCAAATCTTCCTAAGAAAATATCAAGTCTAAGTTCTTCCACCATTGTGGATGTGCGGGCCCCTCCCGAGGTTGATTGTTCTCGGCTGGTTATGGTGGCTCAGTTGCACCGAAAAGATGGAACCATGTCTATTAGGCATTGGATGCTACGGATTAGAGGATGGGTTGTGCTCAATATTTCGGATATGGTGAGGGACCCAATCAAGAATCTAATTCGTGCAAATGGTGAGTCTGACTTAACTAAGGATTGGAGCGATATTTCGAGCACGATGAGCTTCATGAATTAGAGACCAAGTTTTGGGTGCACCATGATTAGAGAATCATTGGACAAGAGTTATCCACTCATCGGTTGATCAATCACCAATAACTGTTAGGTGAGGTGGTGAGCCAGTCGGTGAGACCGCACCACCCACTAGAAATCACTAATCATAGAGATTTTCACATCTCTACCTAGGGAGTGTAGGGATCTGAGAAAATAGTGGGAGCCTAATTTGTTTAAAAATGAAACCTCTAAACAAATTGGTTAAGTCTGATTACAAAATCTAACTAAAAACTTTTGACTCTCTACAGAAAATATATCTGCATCCAACCCCTTGACCAAAATACTAGACACCCACAGATTGACTAGACCTAATTTCAAAGATTGGTTGAGGAACTACAGAATTATTCTGGATTCTGAGAAACTGACTCATATCTTGGATCAGGATCCACCTGCCATACCAACACGTCCGACTGCTGAACAGAGAGCATCTCTGGAAAAATAGATGGATGATGATAACAAAGCTAGGTACTATATGTTGGGTGCCATGTCTGATGACTTGCAGTGCCAGCATGAGAATATTATGACTACTCACCAAATGTTGGCTCACCTACAAGAGTTGTTTGGTGAACAAAGTCGTGCAGTCAAGTATCAAGTCTGCCAAAGACTTTTTAATACTAAAATACGTGATGGGCAATTGGTCCAAGATTATTGTTTGTCAATGATCAAGGACCTTGAGGAGTTTGAGAAGCACGGTGTCATCTTAGACAGAGATTTTCAGATTGATGTGATCCTTCAGTCTTTATCTGATGCATATGGTCAGTTCATCATGAACTTCTATATGCATAAGATGCAGTGTACCTTGGTTGAGTTATGAACATGTTGGTTACGGCTGAGCTTTCTTTGAAGAGTTCAAAAGGCTCAGTCTTTATTGTGGAGCGAACTTCTTCCAAAAGAAAGTCTTTTGATAGGAAGAAGAAGTCTATGAAGAAGCAGAAGGTGGATGGGAAGAACAAGAAGACAGAACCGAAGAAGAAGGCTGCTGAAAAGGAAAAATATTTTCACTGCAATTCAGACGACCATTGGAAGCAAAACTGTCCTCAATACCTGGCCACCCTGAAGAACAAGAAGAATGGTCCTTCTGGAGGTATGCTCATTATAGAATCTAATCTTATGATTTTCTCTACATCCAGTTGGGTACTTGACTCTGGTTTTAGTGCTCATTTATGCACTTCTATGATGGGTCTTGAGGAGAGCAGGAAGCTGAGAGATGGGGATATGATCCTATGCATCAAAAATAGAGCAAGAGTTGCTACTGTGGTCGTGGAAACCTACCCTCTGTGATTACCATTAGGATTAGATTTAGTTCTTAAAAATTGTTATTATGTGCCTACAGCAAGCAGGACTTTGATTTCTGTTTCATATTTAGCACAAGAAGGCTATGTGATTAGCTTTCATAAGAACCATTGTAAAATATTTTATGAAAATAATAAAGTAACAAATATTTTTTTTATTAATGATCTCTATCAGCTACATATTGATGTATCTGTATTTCACATCGAGCAAAATATGAATGCCATGGGAATTAAAAGGCCTAGAGATAGTCTAAATGATAGGTATCTATGGTACCTAAGGCTAGATCATATAGCGGAAGATAGGGTCAATAAATTGGAGAAATTTGAGCTATTGAGTCCGTTGACTTTCGAATCATATCCAGTTTGTGAATCAAGCCTTCAAGGCAAAATGATCAAGCTCCCTTTTACAGGACATAGGGAAAGAGCCCCAGACCTACTTGCCTTAGTACATATAGATGTGTGCGTCCCATTTGATGTGCCGGCAAGAGGCAACTATGTCTACTTCATTACCTTCATTGATGATATATCTAGGTACGGGTATGTGTTTCTAATAAAACATAAGTCTGAAGTCTTTGAAAAGTTCAAAGAATTAAGACATGAGGTAGAAAAACAAACAGAAAAGCCCATTAAGGTTCTTCGATCAGATCGAAGAGGTGAATACCTTAGTCGGGAGTTTCTAGACTATCTTAAGGACAATGGCATAGTCTCTTAATGGACTCCATCTGGAATGCCACAACTCAACGGGGTTTCAGAATGGAAGAATCGAACCCTATTAGATATGGTCCGTTCCATGATGAGCTTCACGAACCTCCTTGAGTTTCTTTGGGGACACTGTCTCATGACAGCAATATATGTATTGAATAGGGTTCCCTCTAAAACTATTCCTACCATACCGTATGAGATATGGCATGGTAAGAAGCCAAGTTTGAGTCATCTCAGAATTTAGGATTGTCCGGCTCATGTTAAGAGACAGCAAGCGGACAAGTTAGAGTTCAGGCCTTTTAGAGCTCGATTCATAGGATATCCTAAAAAGTCATTAGGATACTATTTCTATATTTTGGAAGATCATAATGTGATTGTGAATTGACATACTATTTTTTTTAAAAAATAGTTTATTCAAGATGGTGGCATCGGAAGAATAATTAAGCTCAAGGAGAATGTCTCCCAAGAGCAACGAGCTAAGGAACCTGAGGAACCAAATCAATTAGAACCAGTCCTAACACAATCTCTTCCACCTCATAGATCGACTAGGGTTTTTCATCCTCCTGAAAGATACTTAGGTACTATACAAGAGGAAGTAGAAAAAATGTTCCTCATGAAAAATGGGGCTCATGGTGATGACCCCAAGACCTATGATGAGGTGATATCAGATATCGACTCTGAGAAATGGTTAGAGGCAATGAGATCAGAAATTGACTCGAAGCACTCAAACCAAGTCTGGACCTTGGTAGATCCACCTGAAGGTATTATACCTATTAGGTGTAAATAGATCTTCAAGAGAAAAATAGGTGCAGTTGAAAATGTGGAGACATTCAAGGCTAGGCTCATAGCGAAAGGTTATAGTCAGCGTGAAGGCATTGACTATCAGGATACCTTTTCACCCGTAGCCATGCTAAAATCCATCCGCACATTGCTTGCTATTGCAGCCTATTTCGATTATAAAATATGATAGATGGATGTGAAAATGGTATTCTTAAATAGATATTTTGAGAAAGATATCTATATGGAACAGTCGCTTGGTTTTACATCCAGTGATGATGATCACAAGATCTCCAAGCTGCAAAGATCCATTTATGGACTTAAGCAAGCATCTCGAAGCTGGAATACTCATTTCAATGATGTGATCAAAATATTTGGTTTCATCAAGAATGAGGAAGAACTATGTGTGTTCAAGAAGGTCAGTGGGAGCACAGTTATCTTTGTCGTACTGTACGTAGATGACATCCTCCTGATTGGAAATGATATTTCCATGTTGACCTCAATCAAAATATAGTTGTCTAAGGAGTTCTCTATGAAAGATCTAGGAGAGGCATCCTTTATACTGGGTATTAAGGTCTATAGAGATAGACCAAATAGGATGATGGGTCTCTCACAGAAGAGATACATAGAGGAGGTGCTAAAAAGGTTTAGCATGAAAAATTTCAAAAGAGATTTAGTACCTTTTAGACATGGCATTCATCTCTCCAAAAAGATGTACCCTAGCACACCTGAGGAGATTGAATGCATGAGCAAGATTCCTTATGCTTCGACAATAGGAAGCCTCATGTATGCCATGCTATGTACACGACTTGATATAGCCCATGCTGTGAGTGTCACAAGTAGATAACAGTCGAATCCAGACGAAGAGCATTGGACTTTTGTGAAATGTATCTTTATGTACTTGAGAAGGACTAAGGATATGTTTCTAGTCTTTGGGAATAGAGAACTCCAGGTTTAGGGATTTACAGACTCAGACTTTATGTCTGATATAGATGATTGAAAGTTGACATCTGAAAGTCTATTCATTTGCAATGGTGGTGTAGTTAGCTGGAAGAGTTCCAAGCAGATGGTGATTGCTGATTCCACCATAGAGGCAGAGTATATTGTTGTATCGAAAGCTGTGAAGGAGGTATTCTGGTATAAAAAATTTACCGCAGAGCTTGGAGTGATGTCATCGGATACCATCCCTCTTTACTGCGATAATAATGGCACCATAGCCCTAGTTAAGAAGCCAAGGTCTCATCAGAAGTCCAAGCATATCGAGCGACGATTCCATCTGATCCGTGATTATCTCGAAAAAGATTATGTCGAGGTTAAGAGAGTCGACTCCACAGACAATGTGGTAGACCCACTAATAAAGCCATTAGGCCAGCAAAAGATTGAAGCCCACCTTGAGAAGATGGGACTTAGATATGTAGCCAATTGGCATTAGGTCAAGTGGGAGTTTGTTAGATGTGTGCCCTAGATGTCAGATTGGCTGACACATTCCTATACAAATCTAAGGGCAAATTTATAATTTTGACTATAAATAAATAAAAGGGTTATTCTGCTATCATATTGTGTACATTATGTCTGTGATACATCCTTTGAGTTAGTAGGAATGTTAATTCATATTTTCAAGAGTTAAAAATTTAAGGCATGAATTTACATAACTAACTCATAAACAGCTCCTGACCATAGGATCATCACGAGGATGGTGATCAATCTGGAAGGTTGGTGTACGATCGCTTCCTTAAGATAGATGTATCTTGAGTCTACGGTGTGGAGACACCAGAGCGAGAGTAGAGGTATTCGTTGAGAATGAGAGTACTGAGCGTGACCACCTCGAGCAGTCATAAGGAAGTCTACCTTCTCGTCGATGACTTGCTCGATGCTGTAGCTGTGTGTCTAGTTCTTTGACCTGAGGTACATCAACAGTTCACCTTGAGTGTATTATAGTTTGACTATACCATAACTCAATCTCTTAGTCATTTAGAATTCTGAGGTGTATGTTGGTTGTAGCATATTCATTGTAAGAACCAGATCGCCCCAAGATGGGATCTATCAACTTTGGTAGATGAGAGGAGTAGTCCTATGATGATTGAAAGATCGAGTCCTTAAGCCCATGGCCATGGCAGAGTGAAATAATGAAAAAAAGTTTTTTATTGAGGTTTCACATCGGACTCGGATCAATCGATTGATTCATATGACTGATATTGGGTTTGACGAGTTCACCTTAACCCTAATTCAGTCGGGACTCATGATAGAGGAACTCAATCACATAGATAGCTGCATCGAGAGGTTCATCTTTATTTCTGATAGATTGCTACCATATACTGCTAGGTGTCACTGGTAGATTTTGAAAGCAATTAGAATGATCTTGATGATCGATCATTCTAATTGTCTGAATCAGAAGAGTTCTGGTCTATCAAAAGGAGTTTCGATG